>NW_020272894.1:290562-359257 GCF_003268045.1 Sipha flava
ATTAAAGGCCACAAGGATTATGTTGAAAAAGTTAAAAAAGAAATCAATAATATTATTATTGACTTGGTAAGTTGTATACCAACACTTATTGTTTCATCGTTAAATTATTAATCAATAATCGTGTTACACAGCAGCGTAGCAGTGGTGCAGTAGATGGGACGCACCGAGGCCCTCGTGATTTGGGGCCCTCAATTCAAAAGAAAACTAATATGAAAAAAAATAGAAGCTTGCGTTAACTACAATCAATTTTTTATTTTTATTTTTGGTAGAAATAAATAATGAAAATATTTTTTCGTCTTTTATTGTTTGATTAGTCAAAATAATTAAACTAATAAATTGAAATGTAATTATAATGAAATAAAATATATTAAATACGATAAACTCAATATAAAAATTAATATATTAACAAACTTATTGTTAATTGTTGATTATGTTTTTTTAGTATTTTGGGTTTGGCCCCTCCATTTTAAAATTCTGGCTACACTACCGAAAGATAATATTCTTTATTACATAAAGTGAACTAAACTATAGTCATAAATATTTTTATTCCATATTAATTTATGTAAAAAAATAGAGTAGGATTACGGGTGAACAATCCGACGCGTCGAATTTTGCTTCGCAATCATAGGAAGAGCCGACATCGAAGGATCAAAAAGCGACGTCGCTATGACCCTGTGGTAACTTTTCTGATACCTCTCGTTGAAAACTCTTCAGTGGACGAGAGGATCGAGAGGCCGATGCTTTCGCAGTCCCTACGCGTTTCCCTTTCTCATCAAGTTCCGGAGTCCACCATTGAGGTTTTGGTATGGTATTTGGTTTTTTAAGTAGTAAGCATTAGTTTATATTTTTTATTTAAAAATAAATTCGTTGTAACATTACTGCAGCAAAAATATTCTGTAATTATACATAAATTATTAACGCTGTAATATAATTGAATATATATATATATATTTTATTCAGAAAAACTAAAATCTGTACAGCTTATGTACAATAAGAATTTTTGTAATTATTTATTATTATTTTTTTATTATTTATGTAAATTTATGTTGTTTATGTTATTCTTTATTATGTTGAAAATTAATTAAAGAACATCAATAAATTCAAGTCTCGATAATGATTTGATATCGGATTTAACAAGATTTGAAGTATTTTATCATTAATAAATCAGGCTAAGCCCCATAATTAACATACTACAAATATTTGAAACGAGTTATGTGTGTACGTAATACATTCCTCGTTGGAGTTTTGAAGTACATTTTGTTAAAGCTTGTTATATTTTCAATACATGAACATAACACTTCAAATAGCAACATTCTCGTATTGAAAACATTTATTGAAAGGCAAGTTCAATTATTTGATTCGAATGTTCAATTTCTTGCAAATAAATAGACGTACGTCACTTCGTGAAATCTGCAAGCTTTGAAGACTGAAAAAAAACGCTTACTTAATAAAAATGGGTAAAAACGTTAACTGATTCAACAACACCACCTGTGGGTACCCAAAGTACGATGGGACTTTTCTTCCTCTTAAAAACTGACATTAAGCCTGCCGCCCGAATATACCATTGAGGTAATGTTTCGGGTGGTGGGTCGCCTTAATTTATTCTTTCAATGCCATAACTTTTTTTGAGGTAAGTGCGAGACACCACTGGCGGTTATCCCTTATAGATTTATAGAAAAAATATACATTGCTTTATCCAGCCTCGTTGGTAGGACTGGGTAAGTCTGTCGTCTAACGTGATGTCATGACTAACCTTCCCCACACACGGCGGGGATACAACACTGTCGAATGATACATATAATTTAAGAGATAATCTAGATTCAAGAATAAAATTCTTGTACAGTTTACTAAATCATTTTATTATTGTACATTTATGCAAAAGCTTAACGCTAAATAACATATTTAGTATAACGTTATGTAGTATTGTCGGGAGAGGGGGAGGGGCAGAAAAACGACGAGCATAGTTGGTATCAAAACATTCATTCCGCCTTAAATACGTTGAGTACACGATAATATATACATATAATGAATTTTTAGTTGCCTATCTTTTGCCGAGTCTTTCTGCCCTGTACTGCATTAGTAACAATATAAACGTATTGTTCAGCCGCAAGCAAAAATAAATTAATCGTCCTATAGACTACGCACCATTACTTTAAGAGATTTTATTAGCTTTATGTAACTTTTTTATGAATTAAAAATAGGGCACGAGTGGTTTTTAAACTGTAGTAGTATTTAAAATGTCACTTTTACCTCCAACAATTTTTTTTAATTTTTTTATTTTTTTATTCATTATAAAACGTATATAATTAATATATTAATAGAAAGACCGATATTCAAATTTAGACAGATATTAAAATTTATAGCATTGTAATCATGCAGTTGTATTTATTTCAAGATTATATAATTTCCGTCTCAATTCCATAATGCTGTACATTTATAATCCGGTATTTACTTAATATTTTAATACACAGTAATCAACGAAGCAAATGCCCAATGTGTAATACGTTCAATAGAATACATATGTTAAAAAAAATAGCACACCACAATGTTTTGATTTGAATATCCACTGAGAGTCGTTTTTCGAACATACAAAATCTGTTGTCTCGTTTGTATTCGATACATTACGATTTTTTATAAGTGTCTATATTTTACTTAAGTTATTTGGCTTATACCGGAAAAATTGTATAACCATAAGTATTTAATATATAAAATTATAAAATTAATTTTTGTTTATTATTATTATTGTTCAATATTTCGGTATTAATTTTTTGGAAAAAATACATCACACAAGCGCACAACTTGCCTACAGAAGTTGTTTATTTTTCTCGTGTTTCAAGAAATCGAAAATAGTTTTTTTTTTTATTTGTTGAACATAATTACGTTGGTTACGTTCGGTACCGATTTGTTTACGAGAAAACAACGGAAATATAAAATCGCAAAAGAAAGCGAGTAAACTGAAGGCAAGAATGTCAAACGAAGATAACTAACCACACCCTCAGTGAAAAAACCCACCGACAACAAACACTCAAACTCTATAGACCTTGTCAGTGTGTTATATAAGTATTCAATAACTGATTTTCCTATATAAGTATATATATAATGCCTTTTCATCGGGGTTCTCTATTTAAAATCGGTACATAAAAGAGACTCAAGGACAATCATCACTAATTATATTTATTTTCCGAATAAAGTGCCTAGAACGATTGTAGCAAAAAGTATTCAAAGAGAATATTGTTAATTTTTAATCACTTTTATTTATTGAATAATTAATATTCAAATATATATATACATATATATTTCAGAGAACAGTGATTAACATCAGAAGTAAGTTGTACAAAAAAAAAAACTTTTTTAAATATTCTGAAATAAGTGAACTAGTACAAAAATTACAACATTAATTTTTAAAGTACCTAATCCGATCTCATTTTATTTTTTTATTTTCATTTTTTTTCAAAACAACAAAATGTTCTTAGGTAAGAATACGGTTTAATTTTTCTAGCTCCCTACTAGTTTTTACTGATTGCTCTATGAATTCTACTGATTTTTCCTTTCTTATCTCTACGCTCAATGTTTCCTTTTCTAATCAAATTAACGCTCTTGCTTCGTCTTTTACTACTGAATATTACACCATAATTAACGCCCTTCAATTGTTTTTCTATCTTGACTTTAACAACTTTTTTATCGTTTCTGATTCGCAATTATGTTTACTGGCTAATTCCTCAGATTCGTTTAATTAATTTCTACCCCCTCTCGTTCATATCATCAAATCCTTAGCTTACCGTCTCAACCTGGAGAATAAATCAGTTAATTTTGTCCCCAATCATGTGCGTATCGCGGATAATGAACGAGCAGATAATCTAGCGTTCTCAACTAAATTTAACAATAATTTGTATAATTGAAAAATACTTGCTTCCGACCTTCTTCCGCATTCACCGTATACTCCTACAAGACGCTTGGAAATCTAATTGGTCCTCTTTACCTCCTAATTATGCAACATAGCACAGACATACTGTTTCTACTATCACAAAATCTCCTTGGTTTAAAGATTTAAAGATCTCTAGACACCTGATCGTCTCATTCACTCGCCTTCAAATTGGCCACAGTATACCTCATCATTCCTTTAAACACTCTCTTATCTCCTCTACGCGCCCTACACCACGTAGAAACCGTCTACGACTTCAACCATATCATTTTCCATTGTCCCTCTCTTTCTCCAAGTAGACATCTCCTTTTTTCATTCCTATCCACCCTAAATTATCTCACTCCCGATTCAAATCTTATCTTTAACTTTCGCTCTACCCTTATTATCAACTCCATCATTAATTTTATCCTTTCCGATAGCTTCTTAATTTGATCAATATAAACCCTTTTTTTATAAATTGTCATGTATTACCACTTAATTGTATTTCTGTAATATCTCTGACAATAGCAAATTAAATAAAAAAATAAAAATTAAAAACGAATACGGTTTGAATATACATCCAAAAATTACTTGTATTTATTCTTTAATATATTATATATTTCATTTTTATAATATTTATGGAATAATTTATTAATATACTGTGATTTATCATGTCACAAAATTCGTCATTGATAAAATGAAAACCATTTAAAGTTTCAATTTAATTAATAATACTAATATCAACTAATCTTTATTGTGTTGTCTTTTAAATAAAATGGTATTTTTTCTACTGAAACAGTTTCATAAATGATTGTGCTTTTGTGTGAGAATTATAAGCTCACTTATATACGAATATACCTTCAATAGTGAACTGTTGATACTTATTATAAATACCACAAAAAATAATCACATCAAATTTAAATAAATTATTCAGTTGTAAGGAACTTGTTTGCGCAGAGTGGTTTTATGTATGTTGTTATGGTGCAATAAAATATATGCAATAAAATAGTGAACGAGCCTGTAATTATTTTTAAATAAAATAATTTTAAAAAATGAACATTGTGTTATTACGAGAGTTCGAAATATTTTTTTAAATATATTTTTGTATTATTTTGCCAAATGAATTGATTATTGACCAAAACAATGCTTTTATGTTTGCTAGTAACAATTCTAAAATGTCTCTCAAAAATAAGGATCAAATAAAAACGTTGGAAAGCGAATACATGGACACATAGATAAACTATGTAAAATGATCGTGTGTGAGAGTTATTTTAAAAATATGATATAATGTTTGGTGTTCACACTAATTGTAAACTAAGGTAAATGCATTCAATTTTGCACTAACAATATTAGTAGAGAATTATATAATTAAGTGACTAGATAATAGTCATTTGTATTTGGTTTACTCAAAGTTTTGTGACGTATAATTTTGTTTAACAATGTCTGGTTATAGTTAGATCGTTTTCAAAAATAAAAACAGCAAAAACCAAATACGAATTGTAACTATTCTGAAATATTTAACCTATACCTCAAAACTATAAAATTACTTAAACTAAAATCGAGTAAATTTTTCTCCAACTCAGGTTTTCTCTACTTAGGATTCAGGATTTAGGTTGCTTAATTTATCAATAATTTATTTTATTTTTTAATAATTATATATATTTGGCACACTTTGCTTACATCCATTGATGTTAATAATAAATTCAACATTAAAACATTAAAAATTATATATGAATATTATTGTATACATTAAATTGTAACCATTTCTATTAAAAAAATTCATTGATAGTTTTTTCAATAAATTGCATTGTTCTGTTAAAAATATGGAATTTTATGCTGTACAAAACATTTTTTTTCAATTAATACTAAAACAATGCATTCAACACAAACACATTTATTTGTACATTATTATCAGATTAATTTATTTTCTTCAGTGATGTAAAAATAACATAATATTTTTTCATAGAGGAAAATTAAATTTAGTTTTGATTACTGTTGATTGGTAGTTGAATTTAATTCTGAAACCAAATACATATGTTATTGCTACAGTTACCTGTAATTTATTTTTTACTACACGTTTTACATTACAGTAAATTACATAATATTAATAAACAAATTACGAATATATATTTAAGAAAATTTTCAGGTACATTTTATATCATCACCAATTTTTAATAATAATTTTTTTTCCATCTTGATGTTATAAATCAATAGTCATATTATAAAAAAGTACATGGTAATTAAATATCATTATTATTCTCAAATTTGAATATCAAAGGATGTATAAACATAAAGGATTTATGATGTGAATGTAACATTTTATAATATAAATTTTATTTATATCACTTAATTTTTACGATTATTACCCCTGAGAACAAAAACAAAAAAACCTGTACTCTATTGATTAATTTTATAAGAATTAATTAACATCTAATAACATGTTTGTTTTTTCGTTATTTGGTTTTCAAATATAATTCAAGCTATATTGTTACCGTTTATCTATAACATAGACTTATGCAAAAAAATAAATGCATATAAATCATTTTTTTTAATTATTAGTTATTAAATAGAGAGTAAATCAAATGTATTGTAAAAACTCGTATTAAAATTTTTCTCTTCATAATTGTAAATTAAATGAATAAGTTACAATAATTAATCTAACCTTAGCTGGTTTAAAAATACACATATCGATTTGAATGGGAAACGATTTTTTTGTCGAAAGTTAAATAACTGTTATGCCTAAATTAACATCCAAAGTAGAAATTATAAGATAAATAATATTTTGAATGCATATACATTAGATAACATAATAATTAAATATTTTTCATGTACTGCATATTCTGCATATTCGCTGCTTCATACATCAAATATTTTTTGAATCGCTGTGTTTTAAAATATTGTATTCAAAATCTTCCCGATGTATTTTGATATTTCTCGCAGTACATAAGACACGTGGCTCTATTTTGAGTTAGATAAACTTCCGAGTAGCACTGATGGCAAGCATAAGAAAATCGATAATAAACAATAATATGTATAATTATCGAAAATAGAGAATTGTCCAGTGGTAAAAGGAAAACAAGAGGATATAGTGATTTAGTATTTAGAGAGATACAATTACGATTACGCTAAAAATTAATTAGACGTATTAATGAGACGCTGTTATCGGAGACACTATCAGTCTCACTTTATGGTCGCGGTCGGTCCTTTTTGGACGCGAGATGGCAAAGACCGACAAGAAAGATATTAATGGTTTTCCTTTACCAGTCGTCGCCTGTCGTTTCGTCCTTGTGACCCACGATGTGATAACAACGAACATCCACTAAATTATGATCATAATAAAATAAAGTCACCTTTTTCGATGTGCACGTGCGTATTTTAACAATTTAATGTCTTGTGAGCAATCACGGATACGGTATAATACCATGCATAAATAATAAAAACGTCAGGATTATACATTATATTGTTATACAAAATGTTGCAGAAATTTTACAATTTTTATTTACTATAATACGATTAAGTAAATCTTACACGAAAGTATTTACATACGAGATAATTGTACCCGTGTGTGTTTATGACGTTCATATTTCTTGGAATAACGTATTCATGACACATTCGTGTGTATATAATATATCTGAAAATATGTCTACGATAAATAAAAACGATTTTTCTTTCGTTCTCAATAATACTTTCAAGGTAATCTATACAGACTATACTGCAGAGTCAACTATTAGTGGACAGTCGTAGTTGTCTTAATTTATAATTGTACAATGTACATATATATATGAATAGTACTTTTTTTAATCATATTAACATGTCATCATTAAAAACTAAATGCGTCAACTGTAATAGAAGGAAAATTATTTTATTTTCATACATAATATACTGTTTTAGAATAATTTGTTATAGTAAAAATGAACAAATTTGAAAGCCCACCAAATTGTACGATTGTCGAAGTATGATTAATGTTTATTACTACCATGTACATTTAGTTTTGGGAACAAATTACATTCATATGATCGAAGTACTTAATTTGAGTACACTATTTATAGTACTCAGGTAACGGTTATGCATTTATTTCTTAGGAAGATCAAAAGTACACACCAGAAGTACATGAGCATAACGTTTTAACATTATTGAATTAAATTTACTATTTCCAAAAAAATTAATTACATTTTCATTATTTCCTAAGTATAATTAAGGATTAATATATAATAAGAAAATAGTAATAGTTTAAATAATATAACATTTGATTCCCCCCCCCCCCTAATATTTGTATTTATAAACGTTAGCGGTGTTTTAAATTATTCTAAATCGACTTCTATCAATATTTTTAAATTTATGGAAACAAATAAACCAGCAAAACAAAAAACATATACTCCAAACCATTACTTTTATCGACTATTTTTTATCACCTAGACAAAAAATGTGGATAAGACCATTACAAGATCTAATTATAATGTAGTCGAAATAAAATAGTTAAAAACAACTTAATTGTATAAAATATTCGAATTTAACTGCTTGTAGTATTTATAGTGTTTTGACATTAAATTCTAACTGGTTTCATAGTTTTATGTCTAATAACATTGATACTATAAAAAAGTATAAAATTGACCTCCAATATTAATTGAAAACATGAATATTTATTTTATACAATTTACGTGAAGTTGTAAAAATACATTTTATTAAAAATAAAACTATTATACTAGTGTATTGTACTGTTGATTATTATGTAATTAAATTTGAATCTATCTTCTATGATTTATAATACATCTGTTTATGTTGATATCTACTATGTAAATTATACGTATATTTAAAACTCTAATATAAATGTATAACAATTTTTTTATAATTACCCAATAAAATGTGTGTCGATGAATACATGTCATTAATCATTAACATTCATCCATATACGTATTCACGTATCAGATATCGGTTAACCACATGGGGTAACCATAAAAAGTAAAACTATTATTAACTTTATGGATATTATTATTATTATTATTTTTATTATTATCGTTTACATTGTTTTCGTTGCATAATATTGAGCATAAATTCAGTTAAATACTTTTTTATGAGCACAAAATAAATATAATTGTCAATAATTAACTTAAAAAATCATTGTAAACCAAAAAAAACCGTTTGTAACTCCCTATAAGCATTTTACTATTTTGTTATTTCTACGAACATAAATAATTCAACTTAAATTCATTTAAATTTAAAATAAATACAATTTCTGTTGTTAATTAACAGACATATATTTAGTTTTGTTATTTTAATGTTGTAAAATGTATATGAAATATTGCAAACTTGATTAACTTATTATCCTTGTAAAGTATATGTAACTTAAAAAAATAATTTTTTTTTCGTAATGAATTAAAATTTTTAATAATAAAATAAACGTATCCTATCGATTTCGTTTCATGAGATCATCTATATAATTTATATAATATTAAATAATAGTCATTGAAATATTAAGTTCACAAAATATAACCTTGAATAAATACTGTAAAATTACAATACATTTTGTATAATTATAATCATCTTAAAGACTGAACGTCTTTACAATAAAATGTATTTTTCTGCTTCGTTGTTTAAACGGTTAAGCTCACTTTTTTTAAATGATTTTTCAATAAAATACTAAAGCACACATACCAAATAGAAAAGTAATTATTACGACTCTTGTAAAATTTTTAAACATAATGAAGACATTTAGCGAACAGTTATAACAACAAGTCAGCAAACATAAAATGCGAATTACTCTGTTCTAAGGTGGCGTAGTAAAATATTATACTATGTGAGATTATAAAAAAATTATTTACGATATGAAATGAAACGATAATCTCAGAAAAAATCGATATTTTGACGCCATTTCGTGATCGCGGTACTGGAATTACATACGAGCACAACCCTATAGTTGTGTGATAGGTACGAGTCCAAAATGGTGTTTAAACGATGACTACCATAGTCCAATGACGTTTGCGCGGTTTGCGTACGTTTGCTGTAGAATGTCGTCCGATTAACAAAAATTATCTTCCGATTTTGGATTATTCACTCACTACCAGACATCTTTCTGAATCCGTATTTACGCGACGATCCAGGCAGTACTGGATTGTATTCCGAAGTGTGTTTCGCACCGTTGATCTTGACTTTCTAACGCATCTCGTCCAGACAAAGATGTTGTCAATGTCTCTACGCAAATTGTCAGTCACGGTCCGCTGGTTCTCTACTAGTGTACCGTCGTGCAGCCGAAACAAGTAAATGGCCGTCAGAGAATCGTCGCCAATCGAGCAACGGAAGCAGTACGTGGAGTAGACGTACGATTCACCTCGGTGCATCGAAGTTGCGCAATATTGTCCTGCACTCCTGCCCACTATGTCTTCCCAGTCTGCTTTTTTGTGTCTGACCACAGCCTGCGCAGGAGTCATGGTTCAAGCGGAGCAGTGTTCGAGAGTTTCGCACCACGTGTATATTGTCTATGAATAATATTAACATACGCGTAGTTATTAATAATTGTGTTCGTGAAAAACGCAGAACAAAATGTAAATTTGTACATTACGCATGCTTGGACGCCAAACAGCGGCAATCAGCACACTCAACAACCGCACATTTTACTTGTCACTAACAAAACAACATGATTTATAAAATTATGTTAAATTATTTATAAAATGATTTATCGAATATGTTTTATAATAAAAAAAAAAAAAAATTAACAAATTAACAAATTAATGGAAAAAGGTAAATGTTGTAAATATGTTGGCAGACAAAGTAGTTTGAGCTTCGATTCTCGCGTGTGGGTTACAGAAACGGTATTTACTTCATTTTGTGATTCGTTCCGTTAACAAGTTCGATTCCGTCAAAAAAAATTAAAATGCGATACTCAATCAAACAACGCGTAACTTAATATTTACACGCGCAGACTCCACTGTATGAGACTAAGATAGTATACAAGATATTATAGTGAATGTTTGCGTGTCTCACAATAGTTGTAATTTAAAACATTTTACAGTATTACCATTTACTTGTTCATTATGGTTATTGCAAAATAAATAATTCGAAGGATTATGAATTTTTAAGATTAAGAAGTAAAAGTTCACGTTAATTTCGTTAATAGTACACAAATCTGATCCGGTATATTTCGTGTTCAATAAAATACCAGATGACTGTTGCTCAACACAATTTTCAAATTGTTTTAAAATTGCTAGGCAATTTTATTTTTAAGAATTAATTTCACCACACTGTTGTTATCTATTTATTTATCATGTTTAATGCACAAATCGTGTAGAAGTAGGTACTAGTAAAATATTAAATATTGTTATTATTTTTTAACATCTAATTTATTAAAAGGTTAAAATAGGTAAATTTATGAGCTATCAACAAGCACATGAATAGAAATAAGGTCGAACAACAAAAACTGAATAGTGTGACCATGCATAGTATATATTTTATTAGAAACAATCATTGTAGTTTTCAATAACTTACAAGTTTCATTTTTACTCAAATATTTTATAGAATAAATAAAATAAGGCAATAGAATAGAAATATTTAAGTATACTTTCAGTTTTATACAAATATAAACATGTATAACCATACGGTTTTAGGTTATTAATTGACAAAATACCTTATACTACCTACTGCCCATAATATTCATCGACAAAAAAATATTGTTCAATTATTTTCATGAGTTATATGGTTTTGAGTTTCATTAAATATTTAAATTATAATTATTGTAGAATTATTATAACTCTCTTGACTAAAATAAAAGTGGCCTACAAACAATACAACATTTTTAGTAAACTAAACAAAACTTGAAAATTATTGTTGTAAGCTATCTTAGACCAATTTGAAAGTATAGTATTCGGAGCTAGAAAAGGCAAATGAAAAAAATGTACCGTTATAAAGTACAAGTCACAACTTAATAAGATTTAGTTTCATGACATATTACTTCAAATAATCCTATTTAATTTGTTAGTTGTTAATATAATTTCAAAATAACTTAGCTATATACTTAATTTAAAAATATTCATTTTTTACTTATGAAAAAAAAACCTAAAATCCAATTTGTACATTTTTTTAGATTATTCTCTTTGATTAGATTAGAAGTAAATGTTTAAAAGAAATGGATTTCAAAAATAATTTTCATTATTATGATTTATCTTTATAAAAAATACGCTCGACATTATTGATATAATTTAAAATTCTTATATATAAAGGAGTAGCTAACTTCACGATTATAAAACTATGTTTCAGCTCAAAACAATTGGTTATGTCATATAAAGGACCTACTTTATATATCGGAGTTTATCATTTATATGCAGACTAGTAATTACTTAGACATAATAATAACACCCGCACAGCTGTGGAAAATAGAACTTGCATGATATAAATAATTAACTTTTCAATAGATTATACATTTTAACACCAAGGACATGATGCTGATGGATTCGAAAGGAAATAATACCATTACAAATGTATGAATATTTTGAACTTTATAACAAGGTGAATGTAAATAATAAATTACGTCAATCACTTTTTTTGTTTAAGTGTTACACTATTTAGTCCTAAAAATTTCCTTTTTGCTGTATATTATTCAATTAAAAAATTTTACCTGTATTTTTCAATTACTCATTTATTTATTAATTTTATAAAACGTGTATCTATACTACCTATACCTATATAATTATATATTCAAAAATCCGTTGTACTTCTCAAGTATTACCATTTTTAATTTAAATTATTAAGTATAAATATGATGTACTTACTGTAATACACATTGAGTAATAATATATATTTTCGCAATACTGTGCAATTAATTTTATAATTATACTGCCAATTGATATTCTAATTATAATATTATGAGAATTTACTGCTGAAAAGATTCACGTAAAAATAATTCAATAAAAAGTCCTTCGCTTAGCCATGAATAATAAAGGATGTGATGGTTAGTAAGATCTCATGGTCTTGGTCAGTGTCCCTCTGTATAGCGTCTTTACATTTAAAAAAAATAATAATTAGATAATAATATAACTACATTTTGATTCATCTATTCGTCTTGGTTTGAAACATCGACTGCTATATAATCGAGAATTGGAGCGATAAAAAGATTATAATTTTAAATGTTCTTTAAAATATTTTTTTAACAAGTCAGTCTGATTGGTTTAATACTTTTTTTTTTTTATACACTTAGATTTAAGAAGAAAAAAGTATAAAAATATAATAACAAAATAATTGATATATAAATATACGAAATATAATATAATATTATATAGGTAGTGATCGTTTGTTTGTAATGCTACTTATAATGTCTAAGTTGACGTGACAAAGTGATTTTCACGAGTGAGTCCTATGCAATAACCAAGGTGGTGCAGTTTTTGTATGTTTATAATATAATTGCGAGTAGGTACACGAATTACCCGACTAAGAAGATAATTATAATCTGGAACTTCATGGAGTATTGCCGTTTTTGTTATTATTATTCATTACAAGCATACGCATACACAAACACACGCGTGGAAATACACACACACACACATTAGAAAGAAATAATACAAATTGCAGACGTAAAAGTGAACCGCTCCAAACGATATTATTAACCTCAGCTGCGGAGGCCATGACCCATCGGTTCTTCCGGACGGTCGTGGTGTATATTCTGACAAAACTTTGAAAACGCCAAGTGTGCTGTGGTTCCCATGATATAGTTGAAACCTATACGCGACCGAGGTCATATACAATTATAATATTTTTATTTTTTTTATTTTTTGTAATATTGGTTTTTTTTAAAAAAAAATTGAGGCTGAATTTATGAGTGAAACTAGTGGAGCATGGTCAATTAGTATTATACCATTATAGATTTTTTTTTTTAATATCATAATGCCTTGTGTTGTTGATTTGTCCTATAAAATTGTATTATAACAAACAATACAACGTTATAGTATACCTTATAGCTTACACCATCAATAACCATGCTTGTACTGGCACATGTACTTCTCTTCGGTCTTCTGAGCATTGTAAATAATGTAACAAGTGTTAATGTTAAGTTTATACGTATATATAATACATATGTATATATAGTTATACATATATAAAGTCGATATACACGTATACAAATTATCTTTTAGTTCCTTTGTATATTCGTAACTGATTAATTATTTGTATGAAAACAATATAAACAATATAACAGTATTTATATAAGATTATTTTTATAAAAGCAAATACTGAATGCCAATTTAAAGAAATTAAGATTTATAAATTTAAAAATTATAAAAAATATAAAAAATTGTGTAGTGTTTATATTTCTAGTTACTAATTACAAAAAATGCTGATGATTTTATATTATTTTATACCCAATATAATTCAATTGTAATCTAAATTATTTATTTTTTTTACGTACATATTATTTATTTTAACGAATTATTTTAAAATACCTTTTAAACCGAAATAATAATAGTAATTTATAGTTAAAAATGTATCAACTTCTTCTTATTCTTATGTGTCTTCACAACTCTACAAGAGTTTTGGCTGCCACTGTCACCGACCTCTAATAATTGCGATCTTATATCATTTCCTCCCAATCTGTTACTTCTAGTCTCTCTAGATCTTGACGCACTCCATCCATCTGTTATTTCTTGGATCTGCCTCTGGGTTTTCGACCTGTTGGTTTACATATAAATTTATCGGGCGCATGTAAACTTCGCTAGAAAAATAAAACAAGTGAAATCGGGTTCATGTAATCTCCACCACTAAAAAAAAAAAGATCAGGTAAAATTGAGTACATGTAAACTCCACCAGAGAAGAAAATCGAGTAGAAGTATAAAATTAGTATGATATACCTATTATTAAACAAAACTTTATATTATATAATAAAAATATATATAATTAAAAATCGTCCACATTAAATATTTTAATCTCAGAAAAAAAAAGCACAATAGACAATAGATATCAACGTATTTAATGTGAGAAGGCACGTAGCAATGTAAGCACTGAGAAGGTAAACAAAAAAACTGGCAGAGTTTACATATACTCATTACAGGTAAAAAAAAAAAAAACTGGTGGAGTTTACACTAGACCTTTTATTACCTTTTTATCTTAACCGATATTTTGGCAGAGTTTACAATCGCCCAAATTTATCATACTGAGGAAATATAAAACAGTGTGATTAAACCCGAAAAAAGTTAATGTAAATTTATTTTATTTTATTAAATGTCCAGATAAGATCAACAACGAAGCTTAATTAATTCCATAATATAAGCTAATTAATTATATTAAATTCAAATTAACTTTAAGGCATTCAACTGAATACTTAGTTTGGTATAGTTTATCGTGTGGTGTATTTCAAAATATAGTAAAAACTTCTATTCTGGTTAATTAATTTTTTCTTAATGTCCAATTACTTAGAAACTATATTCTTCATTCTCAATTATATTTAAACTATTAAAATGTTGGATATTAGTTTACACGATTAATGGCTTACCTAATGCAAAATTAAAATTTAAATTTAAAGTTTTATTACTTTTAAGTATAACTAACACTCTACTGTTAAGCAAACTAATATTTCTAATTGTATGTAGTGTATTTACTGGTGTGTAGACAAAACCGTAATAAATCCTAATGAATATAGGTGTAAAACATTTATGAACAGAAATATAGTTTAACCTGTAATCTTAAGCGTTGTTGTTAATACTTTTATCTAATACTCACATTGATACTGATATTGATATATAATTTAGGAAGTTCGTAATAAAAATGAATTTTATAAAATATTGTTGTAACGTTTATCATATTATAGATAATAATGTATTTTACTATGAATAAATTAATTTAAATAATATTATTTATTGCAGTTATTTGAATATATAAAAACTCTCTAAAATATATAAATATATATATATATTAAATGTATAAACATTTTGTATTAAATTTTTTATTTAATCTACAGAAATTAACACAATAAATTATTCATATTATCTCCTTCGTTCAGGGAAAAGGAATTCTTTTTTAACAATAAACATGGCCAACAACTCAAGAAAAAAATTTGTAGATCTATGTATTATTATTATAATTTATAATTGTTTGTTAAATGTGTTTAAAATTATTAACTTATTCTTGTTGGAAGGTCGATACTATTATTCCCACATTCTTATAGATTATTCCATCTCTTTCTCACATATATACAAGTAGTTTAAAATATATATATATATATAAAAAAAAAAAAAATAATGGATATAGATACGGAAGACAAATATATATAATTTACTAGTTGATTATTATAATTTATTACCGTAGCTAAGTGTAGGTGTCCATAAGTTTTAAGGGATTAAGTTAAAATGTACAATTATTTTATTTATTTCCATGTTCAGTAATTTATTGTGCTTAACAGATTATAAATTATATGTTGATAATCAATTTTGATGAGTTTAAAAACTAAAAGTATAATTAGCATCTTAGTTGATAACATAGTTGATACATCTATTGCATATAGTATACGTATAAATTTAAGATTTCTGCTTATTACGTTTATTGATCTTTCTTTGTGTTTTTAAAACATAACTTCTAAGATGTTCAATAATGTATAGTAATGTATACTTATATTAAAAATCATTTTTGAGGTGCATTATATTTATCAACAAAGGTTAACGACAAATGTCGTATTATAAATTACAGTAAGTATACATTTTAGTATTTTTTTCAAATAGGTTAGGTATCTCTAAATTATTGTAAGACGAGGATTGAATTACTTTTCTTTGAAAAAAACTAGATGAAATAATATGGTTCTATAAATAAATTAAAAAAAATTGTTATACAAACATAACATGTAATATTTATTTTTATTGATGGACCCTTATTAAAAATAATTGGATGGATCTGGATTTAGTCCTTGAACTAGATTTTATAATTTTTCAGATGGTATCCACGCGATCGAAACGTATTAGTAAAATTATAGAATAAATAAAGTTTGAAAACTCTTGATCTAAAAATTACTATTTTTATAGATCAAATATACTCCCGAGGTGAAGTGTATTTATATAAGTTATCAAATACTCAAAAAAAATAAATAAATAAATAAGTGTAGGCTCATATCAGTATAGGCGAATCACACTTGAAAATAAATAATTGTAATTAAATAATTATTAAACATCATCAGTTTCGTATACGTGGTATTTAACACCAAAGACGAATTTATTAAAATCAACACAAATAACAACTCAGAAAATTTTTGTTTGTTTATTCCTATTTATTTCGCTAGCACTTTGAAAAAAATTGCAGATTGTTTACATATATTATTAAATTTCTTTAACTTTTAGATATACAACTTTAACTTTAACTGACTTTCAAATGAGGTAACTAGATCCCCAGTTCACTCCTCTGAAGTAAGATACTAAGTAAACTTTACTACACTAATATATGTATATTATGCATATTATGTATATTATATATATATATATTATGTATACGAATAAGAAGTTTATTAGTTAAATGAACATTTGTCAAGTCGATGAACTTTCAAATACGTATACGAACACGTTATTCCTATTAAGAAATGAGTAATAATTAAACATATTACAAAAAAAACCATTCCGGTATATTAAATGCTTGATGGTATCAAATTAGTACATAATTTAGGCACTTGCAAGCAATAGCATAAGTTATTACATCAGTTGTTGCTTTGTCATATTAATATAATTTCGTATACCTTGTCGACTCACAAGTGACTCGAAAATCCCCTATTACAATTCCAATACAATGCTTCTACGATTAGGATAAGTTGACTTAAATACGTTTAACATTCATAATCCGGTGAAATGTCAGAATCGCCAGAAAACTACAAATTGAAAATGTACTTACTTCCTAGTAATGAACGAATTACGATCGAATACTAGAAAAGTGTGTGGTGATAAAAAAAAAAAAACCGTTAATAAATAATAAAATAATAATAATAGGCCTATAAAGTTTCTAGAGACTATTCGGATTTTACAACGAGTTCTGCAGGACATTCGAAAACAAGGTCTACTGGTTTTATTTTTTTTTTTTTTTTAATGAAAAATATGGAAGTGTACAATAATACAACATCGAAATATAATGCTACGGCGTGACCCATGGCCACGTTAAAAAAAATATGGAAAAACACAGTTGCCATATGACATAGTAGGCACTTTCAAAACCCATCGCAGTTACAGAATGGAAGGAAGAAAAATGTTATTCACATAAATAATATATATTAAAATAAATGTGTTGGTGAAATTAACAACGGTTTGGATACATAAGTGGTCGTGCGTGGTACCGAAACGAGCCGCAATTGAGTATCCGACGAAACACACATAATACAACATAATATATAATATTGTAGGTACCGCAGCCGCAGTAATTATTTAGATTATTCACGACGGAGATGATGTTTACCTGTTTAATAGTAATGAGACCCAATAATTCGTGTTATAATAGACCACGTCAAAAGACAATGAATTCGTTCACAGATAGTGGGTTGATCCTTGACCAACTTGAACGAAACGGCGTGTTTTAATTTTTACGCACTCGAGAGTGTGCCCGGTGTGTATGGCGAAGAGCGACCGCACGGGAGTTTGCATTATTTTCACAAACACCCACAAGTTCGCAGGCTATAATGCACATACCGCACTATAATAATGTATTCTAATTACCAAACACCCGAGTATTATAATACTGCGTGCATATATGTAGCAGCCGCAATTTATTTTTGCGTGGAACCCAGTAGGTCGATCCGTTCGTGACCATTGTTTAAGGTTATCGATTGTTAATGTTATCATTTTTATTTTTGTTTCATTTCGCCCATTCATCGGTGGTCTGTTGAGATTCTTTGAGACACAATAATATTGTATATTATTATATATTATGTAAATGTAGCGCGCGATCCGGAAATTAACGATATCTATAACCACTAACGAATGGGATATTATAATAAAACGTGTGTTTGTTTTGATAATAGAGTATACAATTATTTATCTTGTGCGAATTAATTAAAAATGTATTGATTTTGTTTATAGGTGTTTTTTTTTAGCCATTTCAATCAAATTTCAACAATCGGGTAAACCTGTTAAATAGTTATGTATTCCAATGTCCACACATTAAATATGAAAATGCAATGCTTTATTTAAATAAATATGTGGAACGGAAAATATTATACTTAACTTTCGCAATTTAATTTTGTCAAATTATGTCAAATTTCGTTAACTTTGTTGATTTTGGATTTACGTGCTAATATAACTTATACATTCAAGAATGATTTCGGAAACTCTTGAGTTGGGTCCCGAGATATTTGATTGCTTAAAAAAAATACGAGTTAGGTCCACGGTGTTATTTAATAATACTCAAATTGGGTCTATGGTCACATTTGATAATATGCGAATTGGGTCCACGGCTGATTTTATCTTATTGTTATCTTAATTACCTAACTCAAGTTTTTCCTGTGAAAGATATATGTTTTAAATTTCTTCCATAATTTAAACTATATAATTGTAAATAAACTATTAGTGATATAAATAAAAATAAATACAATTTTTTTCTAAAATCAAGCCAATTCAATAATAATTTTTCATACAAAAAAAATCTAATTGAATAATAATTTTAATATTTTAATAATGTTTACATCAGATCATTACCTTTGTTTAACAAAAAACAAAATTTTTTGGAAGTCTTTTTAGCCAACCTCCACATGATGTCTTCTAGGTAACACTAATAGGCTGGACTCAACTCATGTAGTCGATAAAATATATGTGGACACGACTCATGTACTCGATAAAATACATGGGGACCCAACTCATACTATTTTTGAAATTTAGGACCCAACTCGAGGTTATGATCCTTAATTTAATCCATGATTTCAAAATCAAGCGTTTTCGTTTTAATTGATCCGTTAGAAATATTTTTCATTCCGTTCAAATTTTCAGATGTACATCATCAGATCAAGGAAAATATACTTTGCTTTCTCGATTTTATTTTATCAAACGATTTCATACTTAAGATTAAGTGTAACAGTTATATTTATACTCAATAAGTGATCATATATAACAGATCATCAAATATGATTTCGAAATCAGACGTTTCCGTTTTGATTGATTCGATTGGTTTGGTAATATATTTCACAAGATTCGCTCATTTTTTTCGAATTCTGTTTGGATATAGATGATCTATACTGAAAGAACAAGAGATTGTATAGATTAATATCACTTCAATATTTTTATCGAAAGTGGGAGAATGTTGTGTCATTGGACCTTGTCAAATACACACTGACCACCGACCGGTGACCACATAATATATTCGTGGTTCATAGTTTAAAACACATTAACAGATTTGTCATCAATAATTTATTATTAGTACCTATTCGTTGTTAGTCATACAAAAAAATTTATTGCCGTGATTAAACGGAATGTTTTTTGTGAGAGTAAGCATATGAACATTTAAATGTTTGCTTATAATAACAAAGGTTGGGTTAGTGAGAGTTCTAAAATCAATAAGAAATGGTAAAATGTATAATATATTTATTCATGTAAAAATTACAATGATAATATAATAAAATATTCCATCAAATAGTGGATTATTAATCATTTAATACATTTAATAGACTTATAACATTATTTTAAAAATTATCAACGATATTCAAGTAAATTGAAATAACATGGAATTTTATTATTTTTTTTTTTGAAACTAACGACCTTCATTTGTTGAGCACTTTTATATATTAATGTTAACTAAAACTTTGACATCATACAACGTGTTTGATGCGAACTTAAATGCGTTATGAATTGTCATAAGATAAACTGTAATTATACTCTTCGTCCATACTATATATATATATATATATATATATATTTAATGTATTACGTGGAAGAAATAGAGATTTCGATTCTTTTACTTTGTTTATTACTATTTGCAATTTTTTACTGATTTTTTTCAACAGTGAGTAACTGCTCCATAATTAGCAGTACTTTTGTGTTTAGAATGGAAACTAATAGAATAGGAAAAATGTACTTAAAAATATAATTTTCTATGCTAAACTTTTATTGTATTGTATTTTCTTGGACTATTATAAATCTAATTAAACTTATTTATGTCAACTGACTTTATGCACGTTCTCAAACGATGATTTTATTTGGCACCATTTAATTATCGTTGAACTTTTCTTATAACATTTTCTTACAACAGAACAATTATAAATTGTATTACAACTGCACCAAATATTAAAAACAAGCGCACGCTGATAATTACATAATATTTGGTGTTACTATAATCTTTTTCGGATCAACAAACGGTATTTTAACAGACCCGCGAAACGAACGCAATATATCCAACGTCCCACGAACTAAATACTGATATTAATCGTCCTTATTATTTCTCTGATTACCAACTCATTATTACATTTAATCGTTTGAACAAGGTTGCATCTAGCAACGTGATAGTAGATTTGATAGCATAACCGATGCTATCCTCGAAAAATTAAAAATAATTATACCGTAAAAAGCTCACCTTTGGAAAAGTAAAACATCGAAATTATCTAAACGATATTTTTAATATTATAAATTTATTATAAATTTAACAAAATACAGTCATTACGGATATAAACAGTGTATTATGATACATATAGATATTATATGTATATAACTATACTAGGTACTTCGCCCATTGTTAGAATAAATCATTATATTTTTTTTTCTAATTAAAATCCAAATAATTAATTGGTAGAATATTGTATTATGCTATTGTTTATTTTATTAATTAAAAACGTTGAATAACAACTTAAAGATTCAAAATAAATTAACGTCGTGACCATATCACTGAGACTTGTACAAAACTCGTATTTTTAAATATAATTTGATTGCAATAACATAATATAATCATACGAAAATATTACTTATATTTAATACATACATAGAAAAATAATGTTAAAGAATTAATTGCGTGTGTGAATAGATACACCCCGTAATTATTATACGACCAAATAATTACAAACTTTACAGAGGCGTTGTCTTGGTTTTCAAATTTATTTTATCCGCTCGTTCATTAGCTATGTATAGAAACACTAATTGTGATTTAAATGTTTCTATGGCTAATTTAATTGTGTGGTGTGATTCGCTTCCGTCTCTACAAAACGTTAATCCGAAAATGTATACAAAACATAAACAATAATAATTGGCACCATAATGTGTATAATTTTATTTTGTAGTGTCATAATATAATGAACAAACTACCATTAAATGTCATAGGATTTCTTTTTTTTTTTTCTTTTACATTGTATTCTTCCTACATAATATGAATAAAAATTGTTCTCGTTTGTTTTAACTTTGGTGAAGAATTTCTATTGAAAGATGATCGCATTCGAGAGATCGATTGTTGTTGTGTTTTGATATAGATGCTTATTAACTATAATTATATATGAACTGCAGTAGTTTGATTACGGATCGATTCGATGCGGTCAAACTACCGAATACCGTAATAAACGTAATCGATTTACGTTTTTGCGGATAATTTCCATCCTATAATTATTGTTAATCCGATAATTTTACTACGTCAGGACGCTTCGACATCCCTTATACATTTATTCGTTGGTACAAAGAATTCACGTTGACTCGTGTGTTGACTTGTATTAAACGTACATAAAAAAAAAATGTACCATTTTTTTTGAAATGATACAAAAAAATATGTATCATCTCGGTTAATTTTACCGTTATTATAATACGTTATTATGCACGCGCGTGCAACGAAAATCCGCCAACGTTGCGCAGACGTGAACAATAAAACACCCAAGTACACGCGTACAACATAGTATACTCGCGGGCCCGCTCGACTCGGACATGTATTCATATACTACTACTATTATTATTATTATTATTATTACTATTATTATCATTATTGTTATTAAACGCATAACGTTAATGTACTGGTGAAGCCTCTCGGGCTTGGCCTCTAGATCACCATCACCGGGGGCGGCCGCCGTCGTTTCGTATGCATTCTTTGCACGACAACAGCACTTGTACACATACAAGATTAACAATAATAATAATAATACCCGAGTTCAATCATGTTAAGTCCGTCCCGTTGTGCAATGCTCGGCCGTATATAGCCGGATGACGGTGACGTTTGAAAAATACAAATAACATTATAACACGTAGGAACGGATATATGTCGCGGTACAAACGTTCGATTTCGGTAAGTCGCCCATATCGTCTGGACACGCAGACTGCAGTGTTTCGGGAAGGAATCGAATACAGCTGCGGGGCTCGGAATCAACGTTATCCCGTGCTAAAACACACAAGGTTCGGAATAAATGTTTTGTAGACACTTTCTGAAAATTGATTTAACCGTGGGAATAGTGTCATTTCTTCTGCGTCTAGCGCGGATCAGTTCTACGGTATTAATATTGTTTGTATAGTAAGTTACTCTAAAGCAATGGCGTAGCTAGGATCAGCATAGGGTCAAAGTAGGGCAGTGCTCCGGGACCTCGGAACCCAGGGGGCCTTGAACATTTCTAAAACTATATTTCCTTAAAATAAGTTACAATGTTGATGTATTTAAAAATAAATTCCCTAATCGTTTGTGGTGATTCCAGTTACAATCAGTATAAAATAGATTAATAATTCACGCAGTATTCAATATATTTTTTACAGTAGTAAACTGGATTTTCTTTTTACTTCGTATATCTATTAATTATTTTTATTCATCGTTTCATAATAAGTATTTACATAAAAAAAAAAAAAAATTATGTGTATACTTTGAATATTTCATATTAAGATAATATTAGTTAGGTGGTCTAGTTTACTTACCGTGCCGAGGTCCTTTCCCGTGTAGCTACGCCATTGCTCTAACGAATAAGATTTTATTACGCACCGTATTAGTGCGTAAAATTTCAAGACCCGAGAGCACAACTATCCCGTGTTCTACGGTTATGCAATATGTGTATGTATTATGAATTGTACGAAAACAAACATTTTAATTATGGATATAATAATGGTATTTTACGGCGGTTAAAGGATTGGATTCGCGTTTACCCGGTATGCGGTGAGAACGTGGGCGCGGGTTAAGGTTTCGCCGCGGATGTACAATCGCTTGGGCCGTCTATCACCGCAACAACGGGCCGGGACGGACTTGAGAGGAACCATCGGTGCCGAATTACGTTGCGATTCGTTAAATGGTTGGTTTCGCGCACGGCCATTACGATTAAAGTTGCAACGTGTCTCCCGCGTAATGGTCGCGTCGCGCGACACGAGCATATCCGTGAAAAATTAACAAAAATAAAAAAATCTCGATGAAACGTGTTGCGCGTTTTGTAATCATGTCCAAACCCGTTTGCGGGCACTTCTCCATACTGGGAACGAGCTTTTAAAATACCATTGCGGTTAAAAATACGCGTTTTCCCCGCGAGTGAACTGCGAAACGCTTACGAGTGGAGTCGTCCGAGGATACGTCCGCAGCTCGTTTGCACCGAAATGTCCATTATCGTAATCGTGTTACCGCTTTAAAATAAATTATCATCGTCTGAACCATGCCGATTCGCTGTAAAAACCGTAATTCTACGCGTGATAAGCAAATAAAAAAAAACTTCAAACTAATTGCAATCCATCATGAATATTATCATAACCATCACAGGGTTACAAAGTGTTTTATTATTTTTTTTCTATTTTTTCCAGCACTACTCGCGAGAGCTTGATTTTGATCACAGATTACGTGCATGTATATTTATAATTCATATACCATTCACTCATTGATCATTTTGAGCCAATAATACCATTTGAAATATCGAGAGAATGTAATTATTACTATATAAATAGTGCATGATTTTTTTTCCAAAACTGCATTTTTAAAGGCTGAAACAGTTTTTGGGCTCCAAGCTAGGTATATGCATTTATCCATTTTTTGGTTATCTATTGGGAGGGGGGGGGGCTAGGAATATATTATTCTTATAATTACCGATTAAGGAATGTATAAATTACACATAGACATACAGTTTAAAAATAAATATCATTAGAATATACGAAAATTGTGTGCTTTTTTTCAACCTGAATTATTTTTTGAAAAAAAAAAAAAAAAAGGAATTGTTGTAGTTCTAATCTAAAATAGTAAAATATTTCCAGGCCGACACCAAATGTATCAGATAGTATCTTATAAACGAGAGAATATCGTACTGTGCTCAGCTATAGTGTATAAAATATACGAATTCGACGTTTCATGTATATACGTTTTACCATTTCGGTTCGGATCGATTTCCATCAGTCTCTCGTACCTATATAGTATCTATCATTATGCAGTTGTTACGACACCGTACCATTATAATATTATATTTAATGCTAGGTTATCAAACACGTGTACGTGTGAAATATTCAGAGTCATCGTAAATATTACTGCCATCTACTTAAAATACACACTTTTACACTTCACGTTAATAAGCAATTTTTAACGCCCATTTTTTAAACTTTCCTCCTTAAATATTCATAATTATTTAAACGCGAAACCGCATATAAATTATTAAAAAATTATACATATAGATTATTTTATCCTCGTTATAATTGTTAGCTTTATTATGTACCTACACCGCGGCTGTATAATATCAGATATAGCTTACATATATATTTACGTATAAAATATTATATTCGTCCGTATTGTAAATGCGTTCATCTATGTCTAATGTCTATCCGTTTCCATGGTCTACACCAACACAGTTGATGACCTTAGGAAAATATTAAAACCCTATAAGAATTATAGGATGGGTTCAAATCAAATGATATCTATAATAATCACGTCCATAACTTTATTATTTTTTACTCAAGGTTCTTGAAAATAATAAATTATAAATGTTCAAAACATCACTTTTTTTTCAAATTATATGGTAAAAAATCTTTACAAAGGACATTTTTTATTAATTAATTTTTTTTAAATATTTTCATACATTAAGAGTCATTAAATATCAATAAATGTTATCAATTATAACATATTTGTATATATATTATATTTTGTTATGAGAATATTGTCACATGGGTGGAACTTTTTAGATACAACACTGAGTAGAGGTTTAATATCGTATGAGTACAATGTGGTGTATGTAATTTTTTTTTTTTAAAACATGAAATAAACTTTGTATATAGTTTACTTATATTATAGTTTATAATAAACCAGAAATTTTCAAAATATGATGATACATTTAAGTATGTAATTTGTAACCCAATTTTCTTGCATAATGATCAACACAAAACGATAAACTGAAAATAACTAACATATTATTTTGATGATAAAAAATATTTTTGAAAGACTATAAAATACATTATACTTTTAATAATGATTCTATATTATTTTGTTTTCTATTTTTTTAATTTTATTATGAGAAATACTGGGTTCACGATGGTCTATAATTAGATTAAATTAACTTTAAATTTATTTATTTCATTATGAAAAATATAATAATTTCGAATTTTACGAGAGTGACTTTTTTAAAAATCTTATGAAAAAATAAAATAAAAAGACCCTTTTTTTGTTTTATTCTAAAGCTTTTACAGCAAGATAAATATTCATCATATATAAATGTTATTATTTCGTCTATTAATTTAATCAAATTGATTTTAGTCATTATGATGATTTATTTGTCAAAAAGTTTTGAGAAATAATACTTTATTTTAAATGATATATATATATATGTAACCACACCTATTTATTATTTAATAATGAAATTACCTACTCGAATATACAATAATTGTATTATTAAAATAATTATTTTATTTTTTTTCTTAAGAATTTATACTAATATATTTTATATAATATAAATGTTGTGAACCAAGTATTTATTAATAAAATTATAGCATTTTATTTAGGAATAATTGTAATATTATTAAAATATTTTTCCTTTTGTATAACTAATAGAACATCTTAATCACTAGCCATTGTTATTTCCTTAAGTTAAAAATATTACTATTCAGATGTCGACAGACGCTAAACATAAATTATTTTCAAAAAAATCGATTATAATATATTCGGGTCATCTTTATTCTACTCGCATCCAGCTGGCAACTCTATAGTAAATACTTCAGTAAATTGTGCACGTGAATTTTATAGCGTACCAAAAAAAAAACACTATTCCGATCCAACATAATACAGAATTACACATCAGTAACTTTAACGCTACGACAAAACGTGGTTGAGTATAATATGTAATTTTTCCACCACCGAATATATTAACATTATAGGTAAATATTAGTATTCCGAATAAAAATAACGATTAAAAACGATTATGTGCCAATGACGAATAATCTACACGGTGCCCCGAGATCAGAATTGAATATGTTCTCTTCGATTGGGAAAAAAAATGCCTTCATGACCTTGGGCATAAGTAATATTAATATTTGAATAAATCACGTTCATAATTTTTTTCTTTTTCCCCGCACTCGCAGACAAACACAAAAAAATACACGCGCGCGCGCACGCGCACACAAACACGTGCGAACGCAATACATCTCACATCTGCACCCGAAAGATAATGCGTGGAACCGCAACCCATAAAGTCCAGGGTTATCCAAACGGGTGGGGTCGCCGGTCGGTTTCATATATAAGCTCGCGCTGGAGAACACTTATTTACATCGAATTCGTCTTCTCGTCACTGTACATCTACAGTATCAATCCGTTCAAGTCTCAAACCCGAACGCAAGACAAATAGCAAAACATCATGAACGCCTTCGTCAAAGTGAGTAGAGCTACACGAGTTATCTATCTATAATTATTTTTTCTAACCCGGGATACCGCATCGTGATACAATAGTGAACATTTTTTAAGTATTCGAGAATTTCCTCTCCACCATAATATTACAATGTTGTTTTGTTTCTGTTAGGTTTTCGTCGTATTGGCTGTGGCCGTAGCTCTGGCCCAGAGCGAAGAAGCAAAGAAAGACGCAAAAGTCGTTGAGAAACGATCCCACGAAAAATCTGACCTGACACCAGCAGCCACAGGACGATGTGAGTAGAAAATACAACGTTCATTTAGATGAATACTATACCATAGACTTAATAAAACCAAAACTAGCCTTCTATAGAAGGTAAATATTTGCTCTACGTGCCCATAACACATCTATTTATTTTTGGTTTCATTCTCAAACCGTACTTATCGTTTGATTTTCACTCACCTCGTACAACTCGAACGAAATTTATTTAATTATCCTCCGGACCTGTGGTGGTTTTACAGGGGTGGTAGGGTTCGGACCTCCCCCTAGAGTTTAGGCTATGATATATTATTCGCTCGGGACGATCGGGTCTAAAATTGTACGTTATGTTTTTTCGTTTATATTAAAATTTTAAGTAATAAATTATTAACGAGTTCAACATTTTCGTGTCTTTATATATTATAAAATAATATCAAAATACCCTCCCCCCCCAGAAAAAATTATAAAACCACCACTTTTCCGGACGTACATGACCGGGGTACAGTATTCGAAACACGTGCACAGAAGAAGTAGTACGGTCGGCGGCGGTGTACCGTGCGCGCTTCACCGTTCGACGTTCGTGTTTCGGATCCGTTCGCGCGTCGAGCGTAATTCGCAAGATTCCGATCGTTAGATGGTTCGTAGATCGTAGACCCGCCATTGGAATCGAAAACCCACCACCATTATCGACGCGCAACTACAACCCACGCGGGCTCAAGCACGTAAATAGATGCTTATTTTTTTGTAGAGCCGGAGCGGGGCGATCGACCTTTTTCGAAACGATTGGGGCTTGAACGGTTTACAACAAAACGGTTACCACAGTACGATCTTTGGGAGGATACGATCGCCACCCCCCCCCCCCGTCCAACCCTTAAATTATGTGTCTTCACGGATCTCGCTATCGAAACACGCACTGGGCCCGTCCACGCGTTACAACATTAAAACGCGAACAACCGTGCGCGTCAAACGCTCCGCTCGCGAGCACACATTTCGTCTGATCGTCCGAGTTTATAACTCGTCGCACGGTCGCAAACGCAACGTTTCCGATGCGGTAGTTTTCTCCCTCTCGAGGTCCTTCGCGCACGCAAACGTCCCGGCGACGGCGACGACAGCGCGTGTTTGCACAACGCATTACGCAAGCATTACGGACATCGACGGCGGCGCGGAGTCGATCGGATGTTTTCCCGTGGGAATCGGCCGTCCGTTTCCTCGCGTCCGTAATGGCCGCGCGGCGCCGCCGTGTCTCCCGGGACCGGACCGACGCCGCGACCTTCGAACGTAACAGCGCGGTGTCGGCTAACCGCGAGCCGACCGCCACCGCCGCCGACTAACGCGGACCCCGACGGAAATCGTCCCTCGCGGTTATCGCGCGTCCTCTCCTGCGTACCCGCACAAGTCATTTGCTTTTCTTCCGTCAATGTTCCCGTGTACGGACGATCGTTTTTCGTAATGGTTTCCGCGCGCTCGCGTTCGTGCGCTGCACCCACTCGGCGGGTACCGTCTGCCGCTCTCTTACCGAACGTCTCGTTCACCTAGCCCGACCGGCAACCGCGCCCCTCCCCCGCCACGGCTCGTTACTGATTTGTTCTTGTTCGCGCAGTGTTCTCGGGCGGTTACAACAGCTACCCGACCGGCTACAGCAGCGGTTACAACAGCGGCTACAACAGCTACCCGACCGCGTACAGCAGCGGCTACAACGGCGGCTACAACGGCGGCTACAACGGCGGTTACTACGGCGGTTACAGCGGCTACCCGAGCACGTACAGCAGCGGTTACAACAGCGGCTACAACAGCTACCCGTACAACACCGGATACTCGTCCGGTTACGGCAGCAGCTACAAGTACCCGAGCAGCGGTTACGGTAGCGGCTACAACAGCGGATACGACCAGGGCTACGGTTACAACAAGTACCCGTCCGCGTACTCGTACAGCAACAGCTACAACTACCCGGGATCGTACAGCTCCGGTTACGGGCACAACAGCTACGACAACGACTACTACGGCAACCACGGCGGTTACAGCGGCTACAAGGGGTACAGCTCGTACCCGTCCACCGGTTACGGTTACAACAAATGGTAATCATCGCCGCCGATCCGACCCGCCCGACCACCAGACATCGCACGGACGACGACAATACCTTTGTAAATCGTTGTCATCGGATTTCTCTCTTTCTCGTGGATTTTTTTCGCAGTCAAAAAAACTTCGCCAACGTTCATTTCTTTTGATGACATGTAAAAACTCTGTTATTCGTGTATTTTTATATATATGTAATACATCCTGTATATATACATTATACGCATATACATCTAATTAATTTATTGTCCAAACAATATATATATATATATATATATCTATGTGTGTGTGTATAATAAACATTATAATGTAATACGAGTCTACAATTGAACTTGTTAGTTTTGTATGTACACTATTTACGCAGTGTTCTCCGTTATGTTGATCGTTCGCATTACGGTATTCCGTCAACCGGTCGATAACACCGGGTCCGCGAGTAAATACGCAAAATATTCAAACGTAATACGTTCGCGCGATCGAAAAACTGTCGAATTGTAATTGTTTTTCGCGCCAGAAAAAGTACGAAACCGGTTTCTGGATGTGAACGCGATATAAGGGTGAAAAATCAAGTGATGGTAACTAGAATTATCCACGATTACGAAAACATAAAATGAAGTGAAGGTCAAAGAAAAATACAACAAGAGATAATGGTAGACAATGTTCGACATTACACGCGATTGCCGTCACTCATAGGACAGTGTGACTGTATGCATTGAACATTTGAAATGTGTACAAATGACACAGTGATTAGAAAAACAAATATGTTTTCACGGAATACGCTTAAAACATAGGTAGATATAAATAAGATTTTAATTTTATTTTGTACAGAACAACTATACACTTAATATAAATCATTTTCGTGACAAATCTAAATAAATAGCGAAATTATTCCAACAAGGTCTTTAAAAATTAGTTCTCATCGTCTTTTACAAACTACAGCTACCCAGCTACCACGGTTCTTTGTGTCTAAGTGTGCATTATATGTCCGAGATTGCAAAACAATTTCTAAACAACTCTAATAAGTATTAACAATCATAACTATTATTAACTTTTTTAATGGGTACTACCTACTAATAACAAGGTATAAATATTCATGAGAATATTATTGTTTTTATGTAGCATCGCAGAATTAATTGTGTGTAAATGAGTTGATGTTATGGAAAACATTAAAAATAAAAAAAACTAGTTCATTAAACATCAAATAAAAGACACTTTAAATTAAGTGAAAAACGTCAAACGTATTAGGATCTAGTTGTTTCGGAAATAATTAATGCAAATACCAGTTTTTTTTTTTAAGAAACATGCCCAACCAAAAAGCAATTTAAATGGACATTAATAACTTTTATTTGTATTTATTTATTTAGGCTTGTACAAAAATCAACATTAATAAAAATAAATTTAATAATATTATATGATTTAAAATTCAAAATTATTTTTAAATAAAATGTAGTCAATGATAATAAAAAATAGTAAGTATAATAAAATATCAAAAGGTTCAATAATACTAAAATAATAATTGCAATAAATTCAGAATTTTAATTTATTTAATTAATGACGTTAATAACTTAAAAGCAAATGGAAATACAATTTCATTGATGGGCTATATAAAAAAAAAAAGAGTTAACTTCAAAAATGGGAAAAATATCCTATTCAAAGGCATTTATCAATAGATGTCCTTAAGGATCAGAATTCGCTTCAAATTTATGGATAATAGTTGTCAACAAATCTAAAAACATTAATTCTAGAACATTCAATAAGTATTTGCTACATTAATGATACCGTTGTACAAGAGTAACAGCAAATAACAGAAAATAATTATTTAAAAGAGTTGAACTAGCCTTAATTGACTTACATGTTTGGGAAAATGAAAGAATACTTGAGTTTATCAACTATTAAGCCACAGGCACTTGTGGCGAAAGGAAACTAAGTGCTAGGATTCGCTATAACTTTCAGTGACAAAATAATACGACTTTGAAAAGCATAAAATATCTAAGAAATTGAATTAATACAGTTATCACATTTGAACAAGAGAAAATTATATTTTGTTTACTAAAAAATTTACCTGCTATAGTATTGAAGAATATCAATAACAATAAATCCAGGCCACATGAAGTATAGACATATTAAAAACTTGTTTATTCATGTCGTAAATAGGAAATTGATTAATATGAAATTTTAGTATATTAGAAAACAATTCTAAAAATTAGTATGTAAGCAATAAATATGTTTAATTAATCAAGCGAAGTAATAAAAGAGAGAAAACTTGCGAATAACATAACGTGTATATATAACTGTCACTACACTTTGTATATAATATTTGTAAATTGCAACTTGATTTCCATAATAAAGATTATTATTATTATTATTATTATAAATAGGTCTTCCGCAGTGATCGTGTGACCCGACCACTACAGAAAACATATGCTTTATTTCAAATGGTATCTTAATTTACGTTGTGTGTTTGTGTCTCTACGCGCGATCTGTTCGGCGTATACAACACTACCAAGGATAACATACAGAGTAACTTCATAAGAACTAAAAAAAGATATCAACTAACTACAAGCTACTCAAAAGCGCTCCCTAATAGCAATTATAAAAGCCTATAACACGACTTCAACAAACGATTTAAAATTCGTAGCAATACTTCTGCCATTATAGATAGATTGATACACAGCCAGAATAAGCCAAACGAGAAAACAGATGGACAAAGAAGGTTATAGATTTAAACAGTATTCGAAACCACTTGACAAGAAATATGAGACACATTTACCAAGAGTAAAGAAACATATCAATGGGTTTTCATTCATTAGACATTCAATTAAGATTTGATATACCATTATTATAAATAGATCAATATGTTGTCCAACACCTAATAGGCCACGGAGATTTTAACGCGAAACTTGAAACATTCAACGTCCAAGAATCAGAAGAATATGAATGTGGTAAAGGACTAGTAAAGAATCGAATATATATATTATATATATAATATAGAATCTCATTACGAAATAAAATGGAACAGTATGGATATAACTGGTTATCAGACAAGAGCCAGCTCATTGAAAGCAGAGATACCTACCAATAAATGAGAAAATTTGCATAAAAAAGCCTTAACGAACAATAGGTACTGATCAGTGCTTGGAAGGAATGCGTTCAAAGGAACTCGTTCTTTTGATTTCATTCCATTCTTAGGAACTTATCGGGAACACAGTTCCTTTTTGGTGTTTAAGAACGTATTGGAATTTCGTTCACTTTTTGGAGGAACACGAATGATTTTTTTCGTTCCTTTTTCGTTAATTTATTTTTAAATGAAAGTAATTAAATCATTTTTAGAACTATGAGAAAAAAGTTTTAAAACTTCTTTAGCAAACATAAAGAGCTAAAAATAAACTTTTTTTTTATACAAAATTTTTAAGGTTTCAAAATTCCATGCTGTCGCGGCGACCTTATTGGTGGGACATCGTTAGTGGCTGAAAAAATACTTGACGATACGGGTGTGTATTACTTACAATTTGTAATTTATTACAAGTATATTTTCTATTTTTGAAGCGTACCTACAGGCTACAGCTAAAGCAATGTCTCTTTTTCAGTACAATCATTTGTCTGCTGAGTGCTGCCTACACAGGTTGATAAATTAATTTCGTGTTATTTTCACTAGTTATTTTATTACTTATTAAATATTACCAGGGCTCGGAAGTTGTAGCACTATCATTTTTACTTTTTAGCTCTTAAATATGCACTTAAAAACTCTAAAGTATGCGTTATAAATAGTACGAAAAATAAAAAAATATGCATTTAACTTGAAAAAAATTGTAAATTGATTAGAAAAAAAATTAAATGCAATTTTACAAATTTTTGGGCTCATAGATGGCTGGACTGGATAAATTATAAACTGTTAACAAAAATGTTAAATTAATTAATTATTAAATATCATTATTATCAACAAATGATGATTATTTCCTGTATTATGTGAAAATATATCCAAAAATAGCACTCTAAACCCTAAATTAACAAAATAGCAATAGAACCCGTGTATATGCAAAAAATAGCAAAATTAAATTTTGTGTATGATATCCGAATAGTATAAAACATATTTGTATCTTACTTTGGATATTCTAGGATGAACCAAGAATAATATGCATTTTTTAGAACTTCCGAGCCCTACTTGTTACAAATCAATAATTATGTCAGACGAAAGCACGAGTTAAATTTCAACTTCACGTATTGGTATTCCATGGCCAGGAGTTGAAAAACATTTTTTTTCTCAAATTTTTAATGGACCTATTACATATTATAAAATAATTAAAATTGAAGCAAGTATTATAAAATTAACTTGTATGGAATAAACAATTTTAAAAAATAAAAACAAAATAATAATACCTAATTAAATTAATTATTTTAAAACCTTTGAAGAACGATAAATGTTCTTTATTTAAGAACGAGAAAAGAAACTAGTTCCTTTCTTCAAGACAGGAACGGTAAAGGATTTAGTTCCTTTTTAGCAAGATAAACGTGAACGTGAACGAGTTCCTTTTTTAAAGGAACTTTCCAAGCATTGGTACTGATAGATAATGAACAAATAACACATAGAAACGAAGAAAATTCAACACGAATAAAACAAAATATTCACGCGATGCAAAAAAAGCTGATGCTATAATGCCAATCTCTCTGACACTCGGGATAAGAACATAGCGATAGTGACTCGATTTATCGTAAGAGGCGATTAAGTGGTATGATCCACCATTAACCGATTAACCCGTTAGTTAAAACAGTGAGAGATTTTCCAAACAAATTAATCGAGTTGATCAACCAATATCAACTTGAAATCTAACTAGAACTACGGGAGAAGGGAGCAATAAAATTGTTTTATAAAAATGTATGTCTAATTGTTACTTATATTTTTATTTTTTTCGTAAGATGGATATTTTTTGATTTAAGCTATAACTAATATATAACTATAATCTAAATTTAAATATATAAGTGAAAACAAATTACATAATAATGTACGAGTAAAATTTCACAATTAAGGGGTTATCCTCCTGATGAAATTTTAACTAGGTCACAAAATGTCTGATTTAATTTAAAAATATGTATTTAAGCCAAATATAAATTGATCTTTACTTTATATGTACAACTCTAACAGAATATAATTGATAAATAAATAAAATATTCAATAGTATATAGTTTAGCTATAGACGTGTACCATTATTATTATAAACAGTCAACCGTGTTCGTGTTTTAGGTACTTAAAAATATTATACATGGACATCGAATCTGTGACAATATTATATTGACTTGAAGTGTTTTACTCGTATATATTTATAAACTATACAGAACAAGATGTATCTTAGTTGGTAACAAACTATTCCTCAATGTTCGATGGAACAATTTTGGTACTCTAACTTGGCAAGTGTAAGTGTCGAAAAATATATTCGACAAGATTGAAAGAAAAATAGCTGTACAATTATTATATAATTGTTAATAATTTATTCTTTCAGAAAAATGTTTTTTTTTTTTTTACGTTACATAATACAGTATACATAAGTAATTTACAAATATTCGTATTAGTTCGTACTTAGTGTCGCTCGACATGCATGCACAAAAATACACTAGTTCTAAAAATCCCCCCCCCCAAATATTTTATACCTAGTTGCGCCATTTCGTACGAGCTTATAGTATAGCATGTAACATAACCTATATTATAATACGGTAATAGACAGCGAATTGTATACCAACCAAAATCGGAATCGTAACGACTACGAGAATATGCGCGTATGCCCGTAGTAGTACGTACACGTCGCGTACCGTAATTATGTTAACTACTCGTACACTATTTGCGGCCGTTTGTTATTATTAGATGTTAACAATGAATTTATTTCGGACAACAGCCCTCATTAAAATTGGTTAATTAATTTGCTATTGATTAACGCGCGCGGTGGCCTAGTTAAAATATTATTAATTTGTACGGTACAGCAATAACAATAATAATAATAAGAACAACAACGGTGGCGACTATTATGTAGTATTTCTGTGTATTTCTGTGTAAGGTCAAGTAAATCGTTTCAAAACTATAATTTTGATAACAATATATCATGTGTATGCGCACACACGCACGCACTATTGAAGCATGTGATATATGCAATAGGCGTATGTCGTATGTAGCTGCAAGGCACATCAGAGCTTCTGGCGTTTTACACAAATTTTCAATTGCAATGTCTGCACCGCGAAAATCGTCCGATTTTGTATTACGACCAATGATTGTATTGTTGTCAAACCCAGGTCCTTCGAACCGAAGACCTCATTTACACAAGCACCTGTACTAAGAGTTGATTTCTAAAATAATCCCTATTGAACAATAAACAACAAAAACATTGTTGAAAAGAGCGCAAAATAATTGTCCAACATCATACACGCTATATTATGACGTTTTACGCTAAACTAAACGTTGTACGCTAAACGTTGTACGCTAATCAATACGTGTAGATCTTACTTGGATCGTGTTTGAAATCGGTGTTTCTAGTTACTGTTTAAGAAGTTCGCATCAATTTTGATTCTGTGACGGTTTTTTACTAATGACCTTTGGCTTTACATGGATATGTTGCACCGGTAAAAGCGAAATAAATATATCAGTATACGACTCCTATACCTACCAAATACCCTTTTGGTTGAATCACGTCATAATATATACCATAATAATATATACTTACATAATAATCTGTACTGAGATCATCATAATAAATTCTGATGTATACACATGACTTTGGACTTCTTGATTTTAAATTGTCTTTCTACTGTTCAAAATTATGTTTCTATAAAAACTCTACCTCTGTTTTTTCTTTTTTTTTTTATTGAAATCACGACACTACAAGGAGGTAATACACCTTTGCTGGTCACCCGGCTCTTAGAATTTATTTTCCTAAAATTCAGGACAAACAATCACGTAGCGGTAGGCTTAACGCGTTAAACATTGTTGCCTTTCGAGCGTCATTGGCAGTTAGAACGGTACTAGATTTATTTGTATTATATATTAATTATCCGTACATTAATAAGATGTTTTATGTTACCTAAATTTTCTTATAATATATTCAACTGCCTACAATAAAAATTATTACTTATATTATAAATGGATTTTCTTGTAAGATAAATCAATATATGCGACTGAATATGATAGTATAATGAATTATTGTGTGGGCTTAGATTTCGAAGAAAAGAAAAAAATGATGTTGAATCAACGAATCCAGTTGTATTGCAGTTGACGTGCGAAAAATATTTAGATTTATTTGAAGTTTAATGATGTTGGGGGGAGGTCGAGGAGATTAAACTCTAGTTTAAGTTAAGCAATCGCGAACGCAGGGAGATTTTAGAGGTTAAACTCTCCCACCCCGAAATATCAGAAAAATATTACAAAAATAAGACCTGACCTACAAATCGAATAGTTATTTCAAAGTTTCCCACGGGACATGCAAATAAAGTATTAATTAATAATTACATTCTATAAACTTAACGTTACAATAATTGTCTGAGAAACTTCGCGTTTTTCAATTCAAGTACCGATTACGATATATTTCGACCGGTATCAGTGGGAAACGTTCTCTTTTGATCGATAATATTTATTTATTTTTTTGTCATTCGATCCGAACGTCAAGGACTTTTCGTGTCGTTTTAATAATTGGAATCACAAATCGGTCTGTCGCACGGTTGATTAGACATATTGTTTACGCATGTACTCATAACACGTTTTTTTTTTTTTTTTTTTTTCGTTCGCTTTGATTTTCCTAACCCACGTCGTCCACATCGTTCCAATCGGTTCGTCGTACAAACGCGATGGCTTGTGCTCGCGGTATTTTCCCTCGGGCGGGTTATGAGAAGCGCGGGTTTCTGGTTGTAGGTGCGTTCGTCATTGTTCGCGTTCACGTCCGCAATTGAAATGATTAAATTCATCTCGCCGTCGTTGCGAACAGGTCGCAGGTCATCGTCGTAAGTTGTCGCGACAAAATTGTTGCGTTGATGTTTTCACGCGTCGATAAATCATTGCCGCGGTCCGTATCGGCCGGGTTCATCTGCAGGCGCGTCAGGCTCGTCGGTTAGATCTTTATCCGCGACCGTCTTGTATTCGCAGCCGATACGTGATTTCAACCAAGACGCGTGCTCCGATCACGCTCACTCGGAACGTTCGGTACATCGTGTTGCGAACAATGCCGGATTAAGCAACTATTCGGCTCCGGAGCTGAAATTCTATATGGGCCCCATATTGACAAAACATGCTTCACAAAGCCGCTCGCTACGCTCTCAGAACGATACATTTCTTTTTGACTATTTCACAAATTGTCAATTGTATTAAAAGATTATAAAATTTATGTCTATAAAACTACTAATTTTAGTGTGATAAAAAATTTGTATCGGCTTAAAATTGTTTGGGCCCTTTTCGCTTGGGTACTCGAGAGGCCCCCGAGGTTACCACCCCGGCTAGACCCCCCCCCCCTTAATCCGGCCTTGGTTGAGAACATTTTATTACATTTTTAGAGGGAGGAGGCTCTATATATACTATACGCTATATACAGAGGTGGAACTAGACATTTTTACGCCCGGGGAAAATGTTAAAATTAACATACCTACCGTAGACCAATATTCAAATATTTTAATACTGAAATACAAATATTCAAATTTTTTTCTAACAATTATTTCATACAGTCGTACTTATTGAGTTTTATTATTATAACTTTTAGCGATTATCCTTTGATTTTTCTCTAAATAAATTTATTTATCAGTGATAAATATCGATTATCGGTTGGCAGGAGCTAGGGGGCCTCATCGATCGCGGGGCTCTGCACACGTGCCCAAAGTGCCCAATGGGAAAGATGGGCCTGGATGAACGAGAAAGTGAGAGCAGTTCCACAAACAGTATTGTAAATCGAGGGAGGGATCAGCGTTTGGATAGCAAAAGAGAAGAAGGGACTAGCGATTGTAATTATTGCAACCGTTATTCTTAAAAATATTTTTGATAATAAATATAAATAGATATAGTAGCGTAGCGAACTACAAGGAATATGGAAATTAACAACTTATTAATCACCAACCCCATCCCACTTATCAATTCAGTGTTAGCGTTTGCTCTTCATCTTAAATTTTAAGGTTCATTCAAATTTGACTGCTATCTTCCAATATACCTAATAATTTACCAATAAGTGACCATATATGCAGTTTAATGCATTAAAATTAAAATGAATGATTATGTGGAAGTCCGGTGTGAATGTAGCGTGATGAATTTTCATTTAAATATCATCTAAACAAATAACAATCTTTATATGCAAGGTCCCTGGAAATCTTTAACCGTTTTGTATCTGTAATTTTTTTCTTTTCCACAGTATAATATAATCACTGGCCATCGTTGATGACTGGTATCTATGTAATCCTCGTATCATAAAAAAATTGATTGAATTGTGAAATTTTGTTTAGGGAAAATTCCCCAGCACCCCTGAAAAAAATCTTAATACGCCCCTACGTTTACGCATACGTTTTAAGTTTATACAAAATTTAACATTTTTTTTTTTATCGTGTTCAAAAACTACATTTAAATAATCGATGTGTATTACAAAAATACTTGTATCAATGGATTGACGTGCTTGTTTCTTCAGCGATACCCAGCATACAACACATAAAGTGCTAAATATTATTTTCATTTAATTATAGCTGTAGTGCGCTACGTGGTATAATAATAGTGCTTAAAGAAATAAATTAAAAATCTTTTTAAGGATACGCCTCCCAAGTGTGGTCTTCTTCTATTGTGCAGATTAACTAATAATTAGCAGTTGTACAACAGTAGGTAATCATTATAGAGTTCGAACTTTTAAGTAATTACATATACAAGTATATACGTGTATGTTTAAACAGTGTTATTCTACCTATACCTATACAATCAATATTTTTATTACGTTTTTAATATAATTTCGTGTTTAATGGCTGTTAATATTATTATTTTTTTTTTTTTTTTACTTTGAAATAATAATATTAAAATATTGAATAGTAATCGGTCGACGTATTTTCAAACGATTTTGAAACATTTAATTTCGTGGACAATACATTTGCTCTTTGATAAATCATCGATATGTAATAAACATTTAAATAAAGGTTATGTGGTGGTTATTTAGATTTCATATTATTGTGCCTTGTAATGGAACATGGGCCGAAATATTATGGTTTTTATTGTTCATAAGGTTTGCGTAAAAACAGTGAGTCAAGATTTATCCTTCAGTGTCATGGCCTATCTGTTATAGGTATGTAGTATATATATATATAAATTGATATTATTTTTAAAGTTAGCAACGTCATTAGCTTTTAAGTTTATGTATCAATATTTGATGTGGAGACGATTTCCATATTAGAAACGACCCCATAATATTTCATAACCAGTTATCAAATAGTTATATGATTTTTTTTTTTAAATTCTATTAAATTTGTTTTTAATCATACATATATTATAGTATTAGCTACCTAGTATTTTTGTTACAAGATGGAAGACAAAACACTTTTAAACAAAGCTCGGGCCACTAACAAGAGATTCCATGATTTTAAAAAAGTAAATTTCATTAGAGTGGTTTACTCGTATGAATAAAGTACACTATCAATAATTTTACAATAAAAATGTATAATTATTTATATTATTTGTTCATAGTATATGATGGATTTGACGCGGATTTCTAATGATCTAAATAATGAAATTATAATTGATAATGAAAAACTAAAAACATTGTATGCAGAAATAAACAGTTTACAGAACAAAATAACTGTACTCGACGAAAAAAAGTGTAAATTAGAAACAGGGGTAGACGAATTAACCATAAAAATGAGTAAGTATGAAATCGTTCAAATAACTATAAAGAATTTAAAGAATTAAATAACAGCGGTATACACGGTATCCCACGAAAAAATAACCATAAAAAATTATCTTCTTATTTCATTATTTTAGAAATTTAGATTTTATAAAGTTTATTAGTATGAACATTTGGACGTTTAAGCTTTGGATTTTGATTAACCTTGTGATTTTAATATTTTTTCGGTTAATAAGAAAGTAATATTTTGATCATCTTCATTCATCTTGGATATATTGCAATGAGTGTATTCTAATGGGATACCTTGTATAGATTACATAATAATTATTCTTTAATAGCTATAAAAATAGTAAATATATAATATTTCTTTTTGATAATTTTTAATTTCAGAAAACTATGAACTTTTAAAAATTCATCTAGCAGCTTTAAATCAAGTAAATTATAATTTAATAGTTATATTTACCACAACTATCGTATGAATTACAAAGTATAAAAATAATAATTATTAATTAAATCAACTATTCAAAAAGTTACATATTATTTCATATTTGAAAATTCACTATTACAAAAAAAATTAATTTAAAGTTTAAGGGAAATATTATGAACAACTTTTTGATTGTAATTCATATGACTATACAATCGTACAAACCTAACAACTTGTCTTAAGAAAAAAATTGACCAAGAATCGTTATAATATAATATTTTAGCGCAAGCAAATATTTGAGGATCATACGATTGAAGAAGGATTTAAAGAACAAGGTAAAAATGTTAAAACTTAAATCTAAATATATATATGAATAATATTTTAAAATTAAAATGTTTAATGTTTAAGAGGATACGTTACAAAATAAAATAAATATTGCATTGGACTTTTTCAACGAAAAATTTTTTAAATTGGATGAAGAAATCAATAGTTTAGAACTGAAATTAGCCAATCGAACACAATTGAAGTCCATAAGGGTAAGATTTTCAACAGCAATATTTTATTGCGGATACTAATCATAAAAACATGGTTTTTAAAAATAGTACGAAAAAGAATGCAACAAGTATAAAAAATTGATTAAGCAACTGAATGAGGATAACGATTTGTTAAGTAAAAAGATAAACTTAGTTAGTAAACTTCAGTAAAATTAAAATTGTTTATTTATGATCAACTTAAAATAGTTTTAATATTTAAATTCAAGATTAAGACGTTATAGTTATCGTAATCATTATATAAATGTTTTTAATTTTTTTTTTTTTTTTTAATATTATTATTTCGTATAACTCTTACAAAATACATTTAAATTTTATTTATTTTTATTAGATTCTGATGTAAAATATTTAATATTTTAGCAATCTACTTGAAATTCAAATGTTTGAAATATATTTTTAGATTAATGTTTGAATTATTAATTTTGTTGTTATTACGGCTATTTTCATATTTTAAATAACGGTGTATCCATATTTCCGTTCCTAGTCTTGGAACACTGAGGTGTGATAGGCCACGAGTCTTTTGTTCCATCACGGTAGAAACGTTTAATTTTACACAATAGAATATATTCCATTAGATATTATGTGAATTTTTTTTTTTTTATACATTTCTCATCTTAAAAACGCTAAATAACTCAAGTCACACTTAGTGTACACACAACACATGTAGACTACAATATGATCATCGTCATCTCGCACAAGTTTTAAGATTATAAACAACACTTAACACAACTTACACGAATGACAAAGATATTTTAACGCTTACTGCGAATCACGCGTTTACGGTTCTGTGGAAATGGATTAAACCATGTACGTATATGCATAAATTATTAATACATTACCGGTACATACCGTTGTAGTTTTTTAATAGGCACCGAAAACCGGTGCAACGGGCCAGCGAACTCCACAAAACGTAACCAATCCATTTGTTTACCCAATCACATCTTATATCAACGATTAATGTTCCTAATTTTCGTGGTTTCTTAATCGTTTTCCGTTAACGTTTAAATAGGTATTTTTCAATTCCAAATCCATGATAAAATGTAAATCAAGATTTATAAATAAATTTGTAGTTAATTTGTAGTAGTTCAATTGCAATCAACTATTTACGTTATTGACATTATAATCTCCAGTTCAGCTAAATGTAATGCGACTGTATTACATCATCGAGCATTTTTTGGATAGTTATCAGAAACTAAATTCAACATTTGAGTATAGCCACCATGTTCATATTACAAAATTTTTATAGTTTATATGTATGTCTAGATGCACTTATCAAAAAAAAGAAAAAAAAACAATGCAATTGTCGTAATATAGGTATTCGTACCAAATATACCTATGAAAATGAAGTAAAAATAATAATAATTTATAATAATAATAAACTTATGGTACTTGGTACTTGATAATTATATGTAATTATATGACATTCTTTATATATGTTTTCATCGCAGTTCATGATTTTACATAATTAAGTTTAAACTTTTAAACTAAAATAAAAAAAGTTTAATAAATTAACAAACAAAACATAAATATCAAACACATGAGGATATGATAAAACCAAAATAATTTCTTTATACTACTAGCAATTCAATTTTTGACAGGAAATTTTCAACAATTTTAAACACTAATAGTTTTCAATATAAACAGAGTGGTTAAGCTGATACTCACATCGAAAATGGAAAGAACAAACAAAATAAAATATTAAAACATTCAGAAAACAATAAAATTGAAACTAATTTTATACACCTCATGCACTTACCTCTTTATTTATCACGTACAATTTCTCATATAAATTATTAGTTTTGATTCATTCCAACTTAATAGTCATAATGATATATAAGTGATATATTACCATTAATTTATATGGTGATATTATATTTACGGTAATCGTAGAATTCCATATAATAAAAACATACCTATTTTGATCAAAGGCATACACAGACCTCTTTTTCAGGATAAGTAAAAGGCTGCCAAATGCCCCCTCCCTCACTGAAAGTTATTTTAAGCATTTAAAATTCTGGTAAAAATACATACACAAATGTCTAAATAATAATTTAATTTAAAATTTAAATTTTTTCCTTAAAAAAAAAATGAATGAATAGCAATTTCTATTTTATTATAACTATTTTCATAATCAAAATTTAAAATAAATTACGAAAGAAAAATAAATAATTACACAACACTTGAAATGGTTTGAGCAATATATTCAAATAGTGTAAATAAACAATAAAATAGACATATACTTCAATGAAAAAACAAAATCAATTTGATAAATAATTATAATCGATCATAATACAATTTTGTATTCAGTTGAAGATTTCGGATAGAAATTTATAGCTAATTCTTGATTGATAGTTAAAAATATTAATCTCTTTTGAAGCATAATGCTTCTAAAATTTGTTAATACATTAAATTATTATTACATATATGTTTTAAAAAAAAAAAAATAAAATTTCTGAGACTGAATACAAAATATAATAATTATAGTGCGATATAAAATCATGCAATTTAAATTTGAAGATCAAATGTGTCATATTTTTTATTTATTTTTGGTATTTTTAGAAACAAGGCTCTGTGTTCAGGACATACAACTGTATACCCTGCATACCACCAGCAAACGCCTATAATATTTATAATAGGTTGTTGGTACCCAATTATTTTTAATATTTATGTATTCATAGAGAATGATTTAATACACATATTACATTTTAATTATTTTGAGCAAATTAATGCATTTATTTCTCATGGACGTGAATTACAAAATATTTTTTATTACATTATCTTTTGTAAAAGGTTAAGGCACAGAAGAAAAATTTGAACTAGTAAAAAAATAATTAAACAAAGCATTTTACAGTACAAAAATATGTATAGTTATACATAATTCTATTAAAAAAGTATCACAATAATAAACAATATTATATATTACTATTTATAAAAATATATGGAATACATAAATAGTAATTAATACACGTTAATTCATATTAAATTCTTTTCAGTATCTTAATTACTTTTAGTTTCAATACATTTAAAATTATAGTTTTATATGGTAGATTAATAAAATTACAATTTAAAAATCCACTGAATAGAGATTATATTATAAAGTTGTGGATGTAACAACACTTACTCCATGTACAAGAACTGTAGGTGGTAAATTATTAGTCAAATCAGTAAGAGCATTTAAATAGTTAATATTTTGCAGATCTGATCCCTGTGATTCTTTTGGCATTGGCAAATAAACAAAACAAATGGCTGTTTCAGAAGATTGATTTCTAATTAGTTCATTTGCCCTACAACAAGTAAAAATATATAAACATATATTTATTCAATAAAATTAACAAACAAAAACAATTAAGCAATAATTACTTTAAAATATAAGTATTTCTATCACTGTCCAAAGTTGTTATATCAATCTGAGACCAATCTATGACCTAACACATAATGTAATTATTATTGTTATTTAAAATGAAATATATTTAGAAGCATGTACTTACTTCATTAATAACTGCATTAATACGAAGTGTAAACAACAGTTGTTTTAGCTGCAATCTTTGACTTTGAATGTCAATAGTGTTAAGCAAATGCACTCTCAACGTATGTTTTTTATACACAGCAACCATTTTAATTATACATGATAATTGCATCATAAATAAACTACTAGTATCATATGCATCATTCATTGAAGGACCAAAAAAGTTAACAGGCCATACATCGATATACTTGTACTTGGTGTTCCTAAATTAAATTATACACAACATATTATACAAAAATATTGAGTAAAAGATATTATAACTATATAATTATATACATACTTAATTATATCGGCTTTATTATACAAATCAAAGTGTCGACAAATACATATATTTTTGCGCATTAAAAACACATCATTTATCATCGACACATATTCTGTGGCACCTAAATGTTTTTCTTCATTGGGAGATCTTAGACAAAATTTTTCATCACTAGCTGTAATTCCTTGAAATGCAGTAGTTTTATATGCAGAATCTAACCTGTAACATACGTTTTATTAGTGAAATTGTTTTTAAATAGTTTTAAAATTCATTATTGTCAGTTCACCTTGTAAAATAGTCAAGTGGTACTTTGTCATCATAGAACCCAAATACAACAGTATTTGGCTTCATTGCTCCTATACCTGATAATCGTATAAGATGATGCAGTCCTTCTCTTACACTATTGGCAACAGTAAGTTCGACAAATGCTTTCACCTTTAACAAAAAAAAATTAAAATAAATAGTTTTAAGAAAATACCTGTGAAGGTATTTTTAAAGGTATTTATTACTTTCACATGATCAACAAGACCCAACCAAGATGAGATGTTCTTGTCTGTATAATCTAAATTTTTCTCTGATTCATCAACTTTTACATGTCCTAACACAAATAAACCACTTTTTTTTAAGTCGTTGACAAAAGTTATAGTTGGACAAGATGAACGAGGATTAGCAACCATCAATAGCATTTGAGGTCTCCAAAATTTAATATGACTTTTTCTAGAATCTAACAACAGCAGATATTTCCGGACCTATAATAACATAAATTATATTTTAATACTGAAGTTCTAAGCTTAATGTCTAAATAAAAACAAGAAAGTAATAATCATACCTGGTGGAATAATAAAGCTTGAGATATTGATCCCCATTCGGTAGCTTCACAGGGAGAGAAGAAATGTAATAAAAGTATAAGTAACAAACACAAACCAAAACTTGTTGAAGCATAGAATGGATTTATAACAAACATCATTACAACACTCCCCATTAGCCCTAAGGAACAGGTCCATGAAGAAAAATACTTGAAGGATGGCCTAATTATGAAAATTGAAGTTATTAATGTTTTTAAAAATTAACATTTTTTACATGTGTAATTTATAACTTGGCAAGAATACTGAATAAAAAAATAAAAAATAATAACTTTATACCTAAAATTAGGAGCTGATGTAAGATCCAAACCGAGACAAGTTAAATTTAATGCTACATATGCTAATAAAAATAGAATGGAATTCAGTTGAGCAATTACATTGAGTGATCCAATAAATAAAATCATTTGTACCAATAGCCATGAAAAAACAACTGCAGCAACAGGATTTGACCGCCAAACTCCATAGTTAACAAAATGTAATAACCGACCTAAAAATAAAAAACACCGTTTATAATACAATATTATTTAAAAATAAAATTACTAAATTATTAACTTTGTATTTAATACTACCAATAACTCAAAAAAATGCTTGACAAGTTAAAACTTAATGAATTATTGTACCCTATTGGTAAGAGTTATAAAATGATAAATTTATCAGGAATTATTTTAAACTTAGTATTTCAATTAATTTAAAATTTATTATTCATTAAATTTACTGCAATTAAAATATTTAAACATAAATAATCAAGTGTAATCTGTTAGTTTTTTAAATATGTTTATCAATTCATTTTTATAATAATAACATTGTACTATTGTAGCCATAATGAATTAGCCTAAATAACATATTCTTGTTCAATACTAAAAAAAACTAGAATGATTATGGTCTAAAATCTACCAAAATATAAATACAATAGAATAATAGAATATAAAGTAAATAAAAGTCATTTAAAACAATTTCTAAACAAAAATTTGAATAATTATTATTAATGAACAGAATAATAATCTTTATAGTGTTTACCATAAATACAATCTTTTGCTAATGCTTCAAGTACTCTACTGGAGCCAATCAAACAACTAAGACTAGCTGAAAATGTGGCCGTCAATATACCAATGGAAATAAAAGGAGGCCAAATATTAATAGGCATCAGAAAGACATAATTTTCTTGGAGTAATTTTTGTGAACATGTAGCAGCCACAAGAACGGATAAACTAATGTATGATATGAAAGTAAACAGTACTCCTCCAAGTGTGCCTCGAGGTATGCTATGAGAAGGATTTTTCAAATTACCTGAAAAATTAAAAGAATTAAAATCAGATAATTTAATAGGTAAATCTTTAAGTTATCTTTAAGTTTTTACCAGACATATTAGCTCCAGCTAATATTCCAGTTACACCACAGAAAAGTACTCCAAATACTGATGAAAAATTTACAGCAATATTATTTGAAGTATAGTCATACCCAAAATTAGGGCCCAAATTTTCAGTAAAAGTTGTTAAACTAAAGCCTGTATAATTTAAGAAAACAGTAGTGTTGGTCTCATTTACAAAAATATTTGCCGCAGGTACTTCAATCTAAAATATATATATATATTATACATAAATTATAATTTATTATTTATAATTAAATTAATTAGTTTAATTATGATCTTACTTGTTGTGGAGACTTTAGAAAAAAACTAATGAATGAAGATAATAAGCATATCACAACAATTGCAAATATAATCACAGTAGTTTTTGCAAATAATGAAGCACCAATTAAACAAATTAATAAATTTAAAAAATTCAACAACGATGTATAGGTAAATCTCCACCAATGGCCATCAGCTAAAATATAACTATTTTCTGGCATTAAATAACCTAAAAACATTTATAAAATATTAATATAAATCATACTCAGCAAAGAAAACGTGCAAAATAAAAGAAACATTATACAAATACAGAAATAATCATGATTTATATTACTAATAGCCGCTTACCAGACTCTCCAAAGTTATCAATAAGACCCTCTACACATCCTGTAAGACAAAGAGCACTGCTAACAATATTTGCAAGGAAAAATAATGTTCCAATTGATCCACCAAGTTCTGGACCTAACGTTCTACTAATCATAACTGTAAACAATCTTAAGGAATTGATTCATATTGTAAAGGTAAAATATTTTAAAAGGTTAACAATTGTTTTGAAAAGTAAACACTATCAAAAGGATACAATAAGCACCGCCTCCTTCAACAGCACCATTGGTTGATATAGCACAAACAGACATAACAGTAAAAACAATAATAGTATAAGCGATGGCAAATTGAAAAAGAGTTTCAACAAGACCAGCATTACCAATGACAAACCCTGGACAAATAAACGAATACACAAATGTCTGAGTGATGGTACAAAGAATAAAATCAAACGTTTACATGAGTTGTTACCATACCCACTCGCAGAAACAACAAGGCACTGAACATTGACAGACAGACGGGCGCGAAAACTCCAGCAAAAGGACCCAGCGTACGGCCACTGGTAGCCTCGCCAATATTTCCGAACTCGACGTAGCCGTCTTTCGATGATTCATCAGAGCCATTGTTTGAGTTAGTGAACAGGCGCGTGAAATAGTCGAAAACCTGACGGCGACGGTTGACCAACGGTATCTTCTCGCCGACGTTACCGGCAAACGAGACGTCGATCGACGACTGGTTACCAGCACTCATTTCGTTTGGTTTTCAACTTCAAAAGTTTTCCACGAACGCTAATACCACCTGACCATCACTATTCGGCAGGCGTGCTGCACGATACCTGACGAACAGAACGACAGTTTCGAACAACAATTATAAACGTAACATTAACGTCATGAGCTGTTCGGATTCGCGCTACTAAGTGTAGTAGGCGGACAAGTGACCGAATATTACAGTTATCAGATACGATCGGTTCACCGCGGACGAATTCCCGTCCGTGCAATCAACGTACCTAATTCGCGGAAGATTAACGGCGATGGCAGCAGCGGTACGAGTGAACGGTGACCGGTGACGGATCGGACGACGAGCCGATCGAAACGGGAACGCGAAACGTGTCGATCACTACAAGTAGCTGGCGGAACGTTTGGAAGACTGAACACGCGCCACGGCGATAACATTCATTTTGTCGACGACGAAACGACCGTAGCAGCTGACACTGGTCCGACAGCAGCGAGTGATAACTCTTATCTTCCGAAACGGCCGCCGACTGCGATCAGCGGACAACGAACCGGAATTTCCCTACGCGCGGACCGCAGCGTTTTGAAATCATTTTTAGCACCTTCGATTGTGCTGTGAACATATTATAATTATTATTATTATTATTATTATTATTCGAGAATCTCGCAGACGAACGACCGTTGGCCCCTACACGGGACCGGTTCCATCGTTTTACATATTACTATGAACGTTCGACCTTATTGTGTGGTAGAAAAAAATTGTGAAATACAACATTACGTGTTGTACTGCAATTCGCTGAGGTCGTTTGTGTACATCAGTGGCGTAGCTGAAGTGTGGATGGGTGGATCGTCCCCCCTGGAAATTTTTTATAGATGATGTCTTGATTAGGGTTGCCAGATTTCAAAATTCAAAATAGGAGACAAAAAAGGATAATGTCTGCCCCTCTTGAAAAAAAAAAACATAGGTAATAATTTGCCGTTTATAAAAGTTAAAATAGAAAAATAATGATAAGTAAATGATAAAATATGCCGTTTTATTATCTCAATACAAAAAAGTGATATTATATTTTATTGTATGGGTAATTTTATGAAAAACGGGACATTTTGGTGTCCCAAAGAGAGTTATTGGGACGACGGGACATCAAATTAAAAAATGGGACATTCCCGTATTAATATGATATTTATACCTGTAATATTTTTAAATCACCCCTCTCCCCAATATGGTACATACCATATATGGTGTTTTATTTTTAATCATTTCTCTTCAATTGTGTTCACTACGTTTTTTTTTTTTCTAATGAATATTTACAATCTGTGTAGTAGTTTATACAATAAGTAAATTTTGAAGGCTTATAGTTAGAAAACAAAAGGAGCAAGTACTGATGCCTGGGGAAGGCCATTAAGTACTGTGCACCAATTGCTTTCTTTATTAACTATAAATATTTTGAAGCGGCGGTTCGTGAGCATTCTATCTAGGAGTGTAAATAATTTCTTGCATGGGATGATCTTTGTGAACTTATTCAAAAAGCCGTATCTCCATACTGTGTCATACGCCGCTGATAAATCGATAACCGCTACACTAGTTCAATTTCCTTTGAAATCCAGTCTCTATTAAGGTTGTGAGTGCTAAGCACTTGCTCCTCGCATCCTCGGAATTCCCTAAATCCAGCCTGCTCTACTGGTATCACGTCTTCGGTATATGGTTATATGCGTTCTAATATCATTCTTTCTAGGATCTTATACGTAACGCTCAGTAATGATATAGGACGATAATCTGCGGCTTCGTGTCCGTCTTTCCCGGGTTTTAATAACGCAATCAATTTCGCTCTTTTAAATTGCTTTAGTAGTTTTTCAGTATCTATAATATCATTATAAAACATAGTTAACTAGATATGGGTTCTCGGACTTGCAAATTTAAAAAATTCTGAATATATCCCATCGAAGCCCGTAGCTTTGTTTATTTTGTATCATTTTGTGTGAAAGCAGCGTCTAGAGTTGGGTTCGGCATTAGCATTTTCCTGTGATCTCTTAATTCTGTTTTTATTAATCGTCTATGCTCTTTGTCTATTGAAAGTTTTCCAACGCTTTTTAATCTAGTTGCTACGCTATTTGGTCTTAAGGTATACTGACCTTTCGTGTTATTATTCGAGGTGCTTAATTTTTTCATTAGGCTCCATGCTTTGTGGCTGAAGTGGGTGAAGTCTAGATTTTCTGTTTTTTTTTTCACGCCGTCTTAGTTTTCTTTCTGAATTTAGGCGGTTAATAAATTCATCCACTACGGTGTTATCTTTTAATCTTTGAAACTCCGCAAACAGTTCATTACACATTTCGTTCCAGTATGGGATGAACTGCTTCATGAAGACCCTAGGTGTGTTTTTTCGCCGTTAGTTTTATAGCTCCCACGAATCGTTCATAACATTTGGCCTTTGCTGGGATCCATTGTATTTAGACTTAATAATTAAGTGATCTAGCTTCTTGGCAAATTCAGTCCAATTGGCATTCTTGAAATTCCATCTTGGTTTTGGAATTAATCTAATTATTGGTATTTTTAGACCATACTCTAAGATCACCGGTCGATGCTGGCTGTGGGGAAAATCAGTGAGAATGCGGCACGATGCCATTTGATTACTATCATTTGGAGGTTTCGATAATATGCTCAGATCTGGCGCGTACTCCTTCAGCCACCTTGCTAATCGAAAAGTTCCCTTGTCCTTTATACTGAAGACAAGTTTAAATTCATTGTGTCTAGCCATTCATATAGTATATCTCCATTTTCATCATTTTCCTCATAGCCCCACGCCATATAATGGCTGTTCAAGTCACCCCCATAAATGGCTGGGTGTTCGAAGGTTTTCATTGGGTTACTCTCCTATTTGTTGTTTGGAGGTTTATACACGTTCGTTACTGTAATACTACCAATTTTCGTGGCTAGAACTTGGATGTTTCCTGAGTTAACTTTGTGAACCACCCTCGAACCATCGATGTTTTCTTTAACATACGTAGCTATGCCATACTGTTTGTGATGTATCGCTTCAATTAGTATATATCTTGCGATGTAGCCTCTTTTTTGAAGGTCATCATCTTTCGTGTGTGTTTCTTGTAAGGCAATTACATCTTTTCTTTCCTTGTTCATGATTTTGGTTAGAATTTCACACTTCGCTTTGGAAATTTCTTCAGTGTTGAAATGACAGATCCTAAGATCTTCACCAACATTAAGCGTCAATTGTTCCTTAAAAAAACCGTTTTCGGTTGGCATTACTGCCGTTTGCTGATGTTTATTTGAAATGCTGGGCATCAGCGCCTAGTTGTGATATTAATACGTTAGTTTTTTGCTTGATCTCGTGGATTTTAGCGGACAAACGTATGCAGAGAGGGCTACGATCAAGCTACCACCATCCTCCCCAAGTGATCAGTATAAAACCCTGTGAAAGTGGAATAGACTATGTACTATTCACTGAAACCCCCGAACACAAGTTTAACCTTAAACAAATATGGTATATAAAAAATTATTAATAAAAAAAAGATTCGTAAATATGTTAAAAAATTAAATAATGAATACTGATTTTCTTGACTAATGGTAATTTGAAAATGATACATAAAAATAAATATATATATACTATAAAAAAAGGTATCGGTTATTTGAAAAATTTGAAGAGTCATTCATTAAATGACAGCGATGAGTAAATTTCAAACTTATTTAGACTTTTCCTTGGTTCTAAGCTATTAGCAGGATATCTGATTGAAGATTGATATCAACCACTATAATTAACACTACTAATATTTTATTATATTTTTTGAAGAAGTGAAACATAGCAAAATTTTTATTTACATAAGTATAATACCAAAAACTTGAAATACATTTTTCAAGAACCGAAAAGAAACCAAAATCTAAATTGTATTTTATTTTTAAAACCGTAAAATAAATTTTTACCGTGATTTTACCAACATTTTTGGGAAATACCTAGTACATTTTATTAGTTTGTCCTTATTCACTTGGCGAGATCCAGCGTAACGTTTCGGACAAAATATTTTAGCACTACTTCCCTCCCCAGCCATAATACATACCCATGTCAATACGAAAAATATACCTATATAATACAATTGATCAATCAAACAATTAATTATAAAAAAAAGTTTAAAAGTAATAATTATTGTCATATCCTAATGAATGAACTACTTACTGTTGTTACAAATCAAATAACAATTTGCAAGGCCGAGACGAGATTAAATGAACGTACCTACCATCATAAGTAGACACAGATCGTCGATTATATTATACTTTGATATTTTATTTTTCTAATGAGGATTACTGAAGCAAATCTGATATTTATATTAAGTTTTAATATATTATATACGAATAATTATAATTAATTTAAAAAATGTCTCATTTTTGAAAGATACTGTTATGCGTGCAAAAAACATTCGTAAGCAATATCACTATTTAACTCAGCTTTTTGATAAAAGGTTCAAGGTCGGAATATCAAAGGTTTATAACAGATTACAGATGAAGAATGTTATATATTAGTAATATATAAGTATTTATATTACATAGACACGTAAAGTTATGTAAAGTCCAAAAAATATATAATGTTTTCAGTAGATAGATGGCACAAACTAATTTTTTCGTGTTATATAATCACGTGTATTGGAACTAACAGGTGATAATATTTTTACTGAAAACTATTTATCATTTATAAAAAGATCTTTAAGGATAAAAACAAATATTAGTATTAGTGTTATCGAAACATTATCCATTATCTCAAATTATAAACATTTTACTAGGTACCGAAAACAGATTATAACTGTTTTTTAGACATAACATAGAAATACTATATACGCATACATAACAACCTAATGTATAATCTTTGAGGACAATAGAAATCTATCAAGTATAAAAAAAATTTGTTTATTACCTTTAAAGTTTTCTAATCGTTCTTGTCATATGTGTAATTTAAAAATGTCGTTTTGGTATATCTGTCTCATCTCTAGAAGTTATATATTTGTATTTAGATATTTTTATTTTGATAATTTTTTTATAAATATTAACGAATTATAATTATTATTAAAACGAGTACACGATGGCCTAATTCAATCAACACACATAAAAAATTAATAAAACAATTTTTAAAATACTATAATTCATTTTTTCATATTTGCAAGTTTGGACGTAATACTTATTAATAACTTATAATATGCTTATAATATTGATGAATATTTAGCAAAATAGTAAAGTATTAGGTACCTACTTCATAATTCAGAAGGTAATACTGGTGTGTGTTATAGATAATCCACATATGACTAGAAATGCTAATAAAAAATTAATCCGCTTTTTGAGCATTAACTTTTTATTAAACTTTTCTTTTAAAGACTTAGCTTATGACATTTAATTATAGTTTAATTTCAATATTCTTTAATTATAAACTTCTAGTGTGATATCCTTGGGTTATCATATCTTAATTATTTTGCATAACTTGTTCACTTTTGGTAATTATATTGTCTACGCTACGCATGTGCTGAAAGGATTAAGAATTTTCCAAATTGTTTAAAGATTACACATTTAATAACTGATAATAAAATAATTTAAATAGATGCATAATAATGAAGTAAATTTAATGTAAACCCTAACCCATATGTATCATTATACATATGTGGTACAATTAATATAAGTAGATTGAAAAATAAAGTGTAGATATAACCTAAACGAATTTAAAGTTAATTGAATAACATAATATTATGTGTTACGAGCTAAAACCCATCATCCATCAAAAGTATTAAAAGTATAATGCTTTGTTAAAAAATAACAGCGGTTTTACTTTACCACTAAGTACTTAAAAGTTATTAAATTGTTACGGAAAATCGTATTATGATTAATATGATAATGTGTTATGAATTCATTAATAAACAATAATATTATATGATAGTTTATACTAATGCTATTCAGGGATAAATTTGAAATACAACTCTAAGTACGCACCTGGTTGCAGCTCTGAAATCTCTTTAATTTCATAGTCCTAACTCCTAGGTATGCCATTGTCACATGAATCTAAATATTAGAATTGTTATGACGTATTACGCGAAAACTGTCAAGATATTATTTATTTTGACAGAAAATTTTTTTTTTAATTGATTAAAAAATAATTAAATATTATTATAATTAAGTCAATCACATTTGTGATAATTTAAAAAATAATATTAACGTTGATTTTGTCAAATATTCAAGAAATTTAAAAAAAAATTCTAGCTAGTAATCGTGTATATTTTCTGGGATGGCAAATTACCTACTGGCCTTGTACGATCAATAAGCAGAAATAATAGCAAAATAATGAGACATCCTATCGTTATTTATGATAGTTTAGTGGAATGTTCAGATTATATAATTATCATTAAATCCTATTTGTCCAACTTGTTGTTTCCTGTTGGAAAATGTCCAAATACCCAAAATATACATATATCTATTGCATTGTAATATGATAATAGTTAATATCAACACACGTACACCTACTTATTGTGTATTAATATATTCTATATTTTTCTTAGGTTTCATAAATAAATAAAAAACTCTTGAAAAAATTTGTTAATGGTTTGAATAAAATTTTACTCGATACATTTTTAGAATTTTAGTTTTTTAAATAATATTCGTCACATGTTTATATAAGTAAATATTTTACTTTCTGTGTGCACTTCGACTTCCCTTCCCACAATATCGCTATCGTTAACTGTAGTTGCAAAAACAGTGGGGAAAAAATGATGAACTGACATATATGTGGCAAAGTGCGTGCATACGATTGCAAATGCGAATAACTAATACGGTTATACATGGTTAACATATTTAACTTAGAACGATAATTTAATAATTACTTTTTAAACGTCAAAATCGATTCAATAAAAATGATTGATAAAGTATAATACACCCCTAAAAACCCTTAAAAAATCAAACATCCAAAACCCATATAACCCGAATAATTTTTTTTTTTTAAACACCCGAATTAACCAAAACCCGAATAAAATATTGATTTTATCCCGAAACCCGAATAATTTTTTATTTTACAATCTTTATGTGACATATAATTTTGTATGTATTTTTGTGGTTATTTCAGTTTTTTCATTAGTTGTTTAATAGTAAAATTATTATTCACAGGAATAATTTTACAAATAATATAAAAAAATGTTAATTAATCTAAATGTATCTAGATAAAGACAATAGCAATATATCATATGGACAGGTGTACACAAATGGTATGGTATGTTGAATGTTCAAGTTTAATCAACTGGGATACTATTTTTAAAATTATCCCAAGCGGATATGTCGTATTATTATAATTTAATAGGTAATAGGTCTACGAATCACCAAGTCGTTATCTATTGCAATACTGTAAGTCTGAAATAGAATTGATGTCTTGCGTATGATTACCTAAATTGTTGTTCGCGTTATTCGTATTTGTTCGGTGTATGACGTGTACTACACATGTCTATGGCGTGAATTGACAGTTTTTGTTGGTGTAATAATGTCATCGAAATATTCATAAGTACAAATTATTATTATTTTTGTATTACGCTATGTCTTAGCTAGTGCGTTTTTAGTGTGTGCACGTACCACAAACCATAAGGGGAAATTTGGTGAAATTTGTGGGGGTGGGTCTAAGCCGGACCTCCATTCAGTGCCTCCACGTCGTTTTTTACCATATCTTCCCACCTAAACATTTTACTGCTTATAGCCTTTAAACATTTTATACGCCTTTTTTCTGTTTTGTTAAAGTTGGGATTCTAAAACTTTAACTAACTTAATAGGAAATTTGGTTTTACTATATCAACCATCTTAAGAAATATAAACTGATTCACCGGACCTATTTTTTTTAGGATTGTTTTTTCCGAGAGCGTTGCTACTGTTGGTGTCAGAATGGTTTTGAAGTCAATGATGTTAACTCAACAACTTATTTGTATTACGAATACAATATAAATGATAATGATGAAGTGAAATGTGATGTCGATAGTGGTCTACCAAAGACTTTGACGTTGAGGAGACGCTGTGATAACGATAGCGGCATACATTGGTTTTAAGTTATAAAGACCAATGACGTATTTATAGGAGGGAGGGGTGTTGGAAGTTTCCCCCGAATAATTTCCATACCTCAAATTTTTAAATTTCGATCAATTTAAAGTTTGTTAATTTTGTAAATTCAAATAAAAAAAAAAACTAAAATAGATAAAAATTACAGTTATTCTACATTATTTTGAAATTTCAGCTTCAATAAAATATTTGAACTGAGAGGTCAGAATATAGTTTCTTTTAATATTAATTAACTTCGTTGAAGCATTAAGCATAGACCAAGTGTCACTTTGTGTTTTTGCTACTCATGTATCACGAAAATATTGGCATTTGTAATTAGTGTAATATTTTTGATCACATTTTACTAACGGCGTTTATGAATCGTCTCTATAAATGGTTCCATATTACTATTGCACCGTAGTGCGGTGGTGTGTACACGGAAGCTCGAAAATTCTTTGTCGAGGAATTAATTAATCGTCACCTCGTCGAGATCAATTAATTTTGGGATCTTGAATCCAAAAAAAAATACACAACACTGGTCTATGCAACGCGCAAAAACAAAACACCCTTCCGTCCGACCACCAAAAATCATCGATCACGATCTGCTCCCTGAGACGAAATCTGAACGTATTCGGACCGGAAAACATAACATTTTTTTTCGCGACTTATGGTTAGCGATAATTGGTCTAGTTTCAATAAAAAACCAACTACTTGGACTTCACTACGACGACAGACCGATATGCGTGAGTTACGCGTAGTGATGTATTACGGGTAAATACCCAAAGGTTTTCTTTTTACTTAACCAAAATTTAGGTATATATTCTTTGGATATTGATATCAAACAGATCTACCGTCATAATTCATCCGAATGAAATTATGATTTTATTTGTTTGAAGCTAGTATTAAAATAATACAATTTTATATTCTTTTGGACCTACAGCAGGACCTGAAGTTCATCTGAACTCAGGGTGGACATTTTTTTAGTTAAATTTATAACTATTGACAGATTTCCATATCAAAAGAACCGGTGGGGATTCAAGGGCGTATTTATGTTTTGGCCATGGGGGGGGGGATATTGTTTCTTGTTATATATTCTTAGTATATGATACTAACTTTAAAGACTTTTTATTTCAAAATTTTGGATAAAATGAATCTTATTACGAATAAAAATAGAGACGTTTTTCATACAATGATCTTATGTTGGTACCTACTTGTTTTAGATAAATTTAATGCTGACGGTACTAGATGATTTTGGCGATGCTAACGTTAAGATAGGTGTTCAATTTGTTTACATACGGAAAAATGATGATTTCGAGATAAAATGTATAGATATAAATTAAATCTGATCAAATATGTATACGAATCGGATTAATTAGCCTTCCTATTTGATTTAATAATGGAATTTTTGCAATTATTTCAAATTTTGTATACTTTATGTGATAAAATATACAAATTAATATTTCTAACGTAATTTTACAATAAAAATATAACTACGACGTATATTTTTATATGTAGTTAAATGTAGTTTAGCATTTTAAAAATTATGTTTATCAGAGTAATTCACAAAACTCACAAGTTTAGAAGAATCAAATAGTCAATTACTTAATAGTTTAAAAATATTTAGTGAAATTGAAAATATTTCGATAAATATTCCAGTTCCCAATGGAAAAATAGTTAAAGATAAATTAAAATATGTCTTAGAAAAAAATGACAGGAAATCAAAATGCTAATTTAGATATAACACCAACATTTTTAAATATACATCGATAACAAGTGTAAATGTTGAATGTACTTTTTCATTATAAAAACATATTTTAAGTAACAGACGATACAATTTTTATGAACACGATTCAGAGATGTATATAATTATAAATTTTAATAATTCAGAAAAATTATATTAATGTCCATAAAATTATTTAAGTAATATATTTGATATGACTTTACTATGCAATTTTAATGCATTTACCATTGAAATTTTAATATATTTATACTGCAATTTTGATAAATTTTCATTGCAATTTTGGCATCTTTTTAGAGCAATTTTAAAATATTTATAATGCAATTATATCCAGTCTTAGTTATGATATATGCTAAGATTATTTTATAAATATTACATTATTATTATCACAAAATTGAAAAGCACTGAAGACTTAAAGAAAATATGTTAAGCAACATACAACATTGGTAAGAATTTAGTTATGCATCACTTAGGCGTGAACGCAGAGGGCTTAAGAATTCTAACCCCTCCTGAAATAGCAGAAAAAAATGTAATAAAAATTAACCTAACCTGCAAATTTAATAGTTATTTCAAAGTTTCCCACGAGACTCACAAATAAAATATGTAATTATATATATTATATAATAAGTAATAAAGCATGCTATTTATCAATATTTTACATTTTTCAAACCCCTTCAATTATTTTCCTGCGTTCACCCCTGACATAACCCAATTTTTACAAAATATTTAAAAATATAGGTCATATTAGATTTTTTTATTTTTTTTATTTTTTTTTTTTTTATGGTAAAATTACAATTAGCTATTTAAAACAGCAATTTCAATACCGATGGAAAAAAAAAATAATAAAATAAATATATGTATACATATATATATATATATAAATATATGTATATATATATATATTTTGTAATATTATTTATTGCGCTAATTTTTTCTTTTGTACAAAGTTTTTACTCATACGCAATCAAAAAGTACAATATTATTTTCAACAATAAAATAAATCAGAATAGAAAAAAAAAATAGTTAACAAAATTTTCCTAAACTTCAGAATCTGCTATTTTTTCACTTTTTCTAAAGTTAATTTAAACAATAATTAATTGAAACAATAAAATAAACACATTAAAAAAAAAAAAAATTAAAGAAAAAAAGAAAACAACTAGGTTACAAATAATAAAGAAAATAGGTATAAACAAAAAGCAATACATAATTGTATGTATAATTAACATATTTTTTTATGTATAAAAACTCAACAAAGTAGTAATATTTAATTATAATGAATTACATTTTTTTTTTTGTTAGGTTATATATTACTTATTATGCATAGTATTTTATATATATATATATATATATATATATATATATATATATATATATATATATAGTAAAAGAACGACTAATATTACAATAATGATTTCAATTGATTCTCGCAGGATGATGTTAAATATTGGCGGACCCTCATACTAAATCTATGTACAAAAAGAAAAATAATAAATAAATAAATAATAATAATAATTAAATAGAATTTAAAAAACATAGATTTATACAACCCTCTGAAAAAATTAAAAATATTGATATTAAAAAAAAAAAATAATAATAATAATAATCAAAACCTATGCTTAAAAATTGTACATGATTTATTTTTATTTTTAGTTAATGAATTGATAATAATGGATGAAGGGGCAGAGAAGGAAGTATAAGTAAGCAGCACCAAACAAAAATAAAATTAAAAATAAATAAATGTAAATAAAATATTGGTACATTTGCATGTTACTCAATTATTATCGATTGTAAGCCCAGGAACCTTATGTCCTAACTTAGTTATGGTATTCGATTAAGTTAACATCTTTTGTTCTTTGAAAAATGCATAATATAAGATCCCAGAGCAAAAACAAATTATAATAACTTAACATACAACTTATAACAAGAAACAAACAATACATCATTTAAAGAAACTAGTAAGTTACAAACATAATATAATATAATTAGTTATATTTATCTATACACGTAATTACATAAGATTTGGAAATTTTACCATTGGATTTACAGGTATAACATTCATAACGGTAATATTAAAAATTATTTATAAATATATATATATATATATATATATATATATATATTCAATATTTTATAAACATTTTCAGTTGTGCGATTTTTTCGTATTGGAACATTGCAAATATTATAAGTTAAACAAAATTATATTAATGCATACAATTATTTACATCATTGAATGTGGACATTATACTGTAGTAACAGACTTGAAATAGGTATCCATTTTAATATAATATAATCATTAGGTTAGGATATTTTTGTACCTGGTAAATAATAATTAACAATAATATAACCATTGACAATGTAATTTTACAAACTATATGTTAGAAAAATTTATCACCAATACAAAAAGCAAAAAAAATAAAATATAAGTATTCATTGGTGAATATTATAATTCATTGTACCAGACATTGAACAACAAAATGAAACAGATAATAAATTAAGTTTTTTATACTCTTACTGATTTAAGTTTAATCAATCAATTTTTTTTAACTACAACTGCTAAAAAATTATCTAAAATTGTGACTAGGCAAACATAGGTACCTATAACATCTGCAAAGGTCTTATAATCTAGATATGTATTCCTTTTTGCAAAACCGTATTTGGCTGCTTGTAAAAGAATGTTCACCAAAAGGAATCAATCTTAATGACATACTACTGAAATGTTTAGGTTTGTTGAAATGAATTTGGATTTGATAATCTGTGATTCTGAAAATCGAATTAAGAAAATATTATATTAATCTCCAAAATATATACTTTCTCACATGAACTTTTTTTTAAATATTTTTGACAATGTTAGAAATAATTCTTCTGAATTAAAATATTCCCAATAATTATGTATTATTTAGAGAACTCTAAGCATCTAATCAAATTTGTAATAGTCATATAAAATACTAAATGAAAATATAAAATAAATATATTAAAAAATGTTCATTGTGAATAGTTGAAATTTAATTAGCAAACATAAATGAAAAACAAAACCAAGAATTTATATTAGAACAAAATAAAAATATAATAATAAATTCTGTAGTAGGAATAATCTGTAGTTTTATATCAGTATTTCTAATTATTTAACAAGTTTATTTGTTCATATTAAATAAATAATTAGTTGCATATGATTAATAAACATTTTTATAAGGATATTGTACATTTTAATAAAAACTTAAAAAATATAGAAAAATTCTGTTTTAAATTATCATATTATTATTTATTACTATTAAAAAAACAATATTTCATTTAAATTATATTCAATGATAGCATTACAAATTATATAAGACTAAACAAAAAACAAATAAAATGGGAGTATTTGTATAACTAACCAAATTTGAAATTTTATACTTTCACTATTTAAATAATACATTTACATAAAATAGATAATTCCGCTCAACATTTAAACTAGTTTATTAGTAACCATTTTTCAAAAATAAAATGAAAGATGGACTGTTGTTACTTTATTAATTCTAAAATATATTTGTTTAAATATATTTTACATGATAAAATAACAAAATAAACATATTTAATCAATGCACTCAACATTAATGTGTAATATTTAAACTTTTTCTGCAAGGTAATTAATTTTATATTAATGATTTTCATAAAATATCAAAATTGCTTTTGAAATATATACTAATTTAAAAATCAATAGGTCAACCAATTAAAAAAAAATAATAATAATAATAATAATAAAAAATATTAATTTAACTAGCATTAAAACAATTAAAAAATATGAATGGAACATATTATGTACTGTAAAATCAAGTATACACCCCATGATTTGTTATAAACATTTAATGTAATATGAAACTAGTGAAACGAGAAACTTTAAAATGAGAATTAAATGGATCATGACTAACAAGATGATTTGTTAAAATGTATTTATTTTTTAAATGAATTTATCATTTATTTAAACTGCAAGTATTTATTTGAAATATTGTAAATAACTACTCTATTTAAAATGTTACTTAGTTATTATAAAAAAATAGTTATTTAAATTTGAAAGTAGGAAGTTTTGTCATCAATTATACGTTAGCTACAAAAATAAAAACTATCCCTTTACTTTGAATTGTGGTGAATTATCATTTGTCATCAACATTTTATAACATTTATTTGTTACTGTAATATTGTAATACATACCAGCTATTATATATAAAATAAAAACACAAAAATGATTTACGTTCAACAATAAATCAAACGAGATATTCGAGTATTTATTAACAAATATAACAATAATTAATTTTTTTCTAATATAGTCTTTCGTATGTTTTATATAATATAAAGTTTTAATAATTTTACTTAAAAAAAAAAAAAAATTAAAATTTAATTACATAGGACATTTGCCATATGGATGTAAAAATTAACAGTTTTATTAAAATTAAAAAAAAAAATTAATATAAAATAAATTAATTAAAGATATTCATATAGAACAATACTGACAACAAAAACTATTGATGTACAAGAGATTTGTTGATCAAAGAGTAAATTCATTACTGCAACTGAATTAAATTTTTCTCATCCTTAATTTAAAAATTATGAATAATTATTGACTTAATTTGCATACAGCAGTAGTTATTTGTTTTAAAATCATTACATCATGTACTATACAAATGTACTGGATTTATCATAGTATTTAAACATAAAAAAAAATTATTATATTAATAAAAATTGGTACGTAGTAAAAAAAAATGATTTGGTATTCAACTATTTAAACGTGAATTTATCGATTAAAAAATATATATATACAAATCAATAATGATAAATGTTCGTATGTTCAATTCAGTGTAATGTTTGAGAGCTCAAACAAATGATATCTTAAAAAGACTGAAATACTTACTCAAAATTGCTGCAGAATAATAAAGAGACCTGTGTATGTATGTGAGTGGGTAAGGAAGAGATCATAGCAACTCGTACTGGCGCAGGTGCATCCTCTGTATGATGTCGCGACAGTCATTGAACACACGTCTGATATTCTCAGTGTCAACAGCGCAGGTGAAATGTGGATAACAATAATGTTTACCTTCGCCACTGGCAGTACTGATGCGCTATATGTCAAATTAAATATTTATTGATATTTTAATATAAAAATAATAAAAATAAAAATATATTAATAATATAAACATACAAGGAACTCATCTCGGATAAAGTATTTGGCGCGAATAACTGGAGGATCTTCTCCTGGATCAGGAGTAGCATCCATTGGCGTTTGATAACGGTTAAATTCGGCAAAATAATCTTCTAACCGAGATTTCCCAGCCATGATTTTTTCGGCTAGCAAATCTTGTTTATTCAGAAACAATATCACTGATATCGTTCTCAACCATCTTTAGAAATTTAAATAGATTTAAAATAAATCTAACAAATAATATTGAAAACCAATACCTGTTATTCCAAATGCTTCTAAACAAATCTAATGACTCTCGGAGTCGATTTTGAGTAGGATCTTCTCTAAGGACCATATTATAACTACTACAAGCAGTCACAAATATGATGGCAGTGACATCATTAAAACACTGTATCCATTTACGCCTTTCATCTCTTTGGCCTCCAACATCAAACATACTAAGAAAATAAAAAAAAGTACATAATAAAATTCTTAGAATTATTAATTAAAATATTAATACTTACTGAAAATTAACTTTTTCAACTTGAAACCGTGTTTCAAATATACCAGAAGTTAAAACACGGCACCTGAGTATGTCCTAAAAAATCATTCATCAAAACAAATATTAAAACGCGCTGATTTAATAAAACGAATAGATAGAAAATAAAACTTGATTGAGCACTCAAATTAAATTAACAATACAGACTAAGTTATTCTGAGCAAAATTGTATTTTCGGTAAGATTTCAGAGTATTAGTTAAATTAAAATAAATATCTGGTACTAAATTTTTTTTTAAATATAATTTGAAATTGAGATATTTTGAAAATATATATATTCGTATGACATTTAATGAGTATTAACATGTTTATCACTAAAATATTTATATAAAAGAATAAATTTTGAAGTATGAGGTACCCGAATAAAATAAATAATAGGAAATAAAATAAAATAAAATAAAAATAAAACAAACATCACAATCTGTATCACATAAAATTAAATTAAATTGCATAAGTTTTTTATAACTCTACACCCAAGTTGTTATCTAACCAGGCCACAGCCTCAGGGGTCACTTTTAAGATTTTGGAAATAAGTATTGTAATAAACATTTAATTAAAAGTTTTAGTAAGGTCAAAAATATATAAAATTATATAATTATGAGTTAAGTACTAATATATTAAAAAAATATATCTAGTATATCCGAACAGTTATTCAGATTGTAATAATTTATGTCATAATACATGGTACATTATAAATTAAAATATTTTTGTATACAATAGATTGTTTAAAAAAAGAAAATTAGTTTTATAAATACTAAACAGTGTTCATTTTCCTCAAAATAAAATATTAGATTCAAAAATGCGTTTTTGATATATTTATAAATTATACTAAAGAAAATATTATAAAATATAGATTTATTAGTATTATTAAATATATGTCAACTTTTGTTAAAACATATTTTTATAAGTGTGATTTTTAATTTACATTTTAAGGAAAAAAAAGGAATTTATAAATATTATATTTTTAACAAAAAATCGAAAAGTAAAAATTTCATAAAAAATTCTAAAAACATACTGTCAACAATCAAAATAATATATAATAGGCAATATAACTTTATTATTATTTGCCATGTAGATTTAATTATGAATAAATTAATATCAATATCAATGAATAATTAGAATAATTCATTAAAGGATAATGATTATATAATAAAAAGACAATTGAATCAAAAATAAAAATAAAAATTAGTTATTCACACTATATATAACCCAAAAATTATTCAGGTCACATATTTTACCAAGCATTGCCATGTATTTCATCAAACAATATAAATGGGTGAACTGATTAACAATTACAAATGTTTATAATCAATTTTAAACTTTGAATCAATTATACTAATATTATTAATAATAGTATGATAATTTTGTAAAAGGTCTCACGGCTGTATATTTAAAAATAAATAAATATATATGTATATAAGTAATTACTTGTTCTGAAGGCGTATAATTTGGTTGTCTAATAATGTGTACTTGATCGAGAAAGCTGAAAAAAATTACAAAAAAAAAAAAAGTTATTTTAAATACAAACTAATTTTTAATGGAATTAAATATTTTTTGTAGTTATAATTTTAAAAATGTGAACATACAGGGAAACTAACATAGATACATTTTTTTTACACATTTTATTAAATCAAGGTACTATTAGTTATGAAAAACAATTCTGAGTAAAGAAGAAGAGATAGATCAAAGTATATGTCTAAAGAAAATTAACATTACTATATTAATATACTATTTTTTTCGTTGTTAGATTGGTTACTCAGATCTTACACAGAAAAAATTGCCTACAAGTATAACCTTACAATTTTATTTAATTTATTTATTATAAGCAGTTAAAAAAAATAGTTATGATAATATAGATATAATATATATATATATTGTGCTAATAACATAATAGTATGTATATATTTCAAGTTCCTACAGTTAATATTTATAAATGTTAGGATGATTTAACAAATTTTCTTGAACTATACAACTGTGCCAAAATGTAATACATACATATACAATTATACATTTTTTTTGTTAATTTCTGGTTAATTTATTTTTTGTTAACTATAAAGAATAGTTTGTTAGAATATTGTATTCAATTTTAAAGCCTGAAGTGTTACAATTATAAATGAGATGTACTTTTAATTAAAAAAAATTGTTTGTAGATTTTTATAAATTTGAACAAGTTTTGTCAAAATTTGAACATTCAAATGAGTATAAAAATGAAACACCTATGTAGTTTCTATACTTTTATGATATAAATATTTTTACTTTTAAAGTTATATGACGAATTTTGTCAACATTTTTAAGAATTTTTGTTGAACTTATATTATTGACATTTAAAAAAAAAATTTTGATTTTTCTTAAATCAATATCCTGTAAATGTTGTTTTTTTTAATCCTCTTGATTTTCAAAGCATATCTTCAAGTCAACATTATATAGATCGATACAAAAATCAAGAAAAAAAAAATAGAAAAATAGTAACTTCTGTTAAAAATTTATAGGCTACATTTAATTTTAACTTTTTTGTTAAATTATTATAAATCATTATTGAAGAATAATAAAAAAGTAGGATTGTTTCACAACAGTTAATAAATCCTAATCAAAGAAAAACAAGTATGATACTGATATTGATTAAGTACTGTGCCTAATCAACAATATAGATTTTGATTAAATAATTAATATAAATATAAATACAAACTCAATACTTAAAAATCATTATTACATTGAGAATGTAAAATAAATAATTTAGAAAATGCCAATAGCCAATCAACAAAACAGAAAAATTATAAATTTACATATTACTAGTTTCTAGGTAAAAGGAAATGTTTTCAGTAATACAAAATTATACTTCTCAACATTGAAATATTGTAAACTTCAACAGTTTTTAAGTTTTTCTTTTGATTACTCAGTACATAATACTAAATATTACTCAGTACAATAACATGAAAAAATACAATATAATAGTATAACACTTACTATTTTGCACAATCAATGAGTTGATATTCATTAGATCTTTCAAAACAAGATTGTACGCCTCTATCTTTCCACAGTACTTCTGTGTGTTCATAAAACTCCTAAAATACAAATTACATTAAAAAATAGTATCAATATAAAAATAAAATGGTGATGAAAACTACATACCGTAGTATATTCAAAGTTATGTTGAGAGGCAACATCTTGCATGTAATCGACCCTAAACTGATTTTCAGGATGTTCTAATTGTACTGGTGGGGTTAGTGTGCTCATTGCACCTGTAATTGTCTGAAAAAAAAAAACACAAAAAAATTATTCAACTATACAGCCATAAAATTTTGAAAAACTTACCAATATGGCATCTCTAATGTTTTTCTTAATATCTTCAATTTTTTGTCTTTTCTCTCTATAAGACAAATTATTAAGTATAAATATAATATCGCCAATACACATAAGTTTTATACATACTCTTCACTAAATCCATTAACGTGCAATATTCGCATTTGTTTTACAATTGTGCTTTTACCGGATTCTCCAGCTCCTAAAAAAATAACAGAATTTATCAGTTTGGAAAAGAAAAATCTTCAAACATGTCCCATACAATTTAAATGAGTTTTATTATAAAATTTTATTTATCCAAGTAGAAAATAAAAATTGTTCTATGTTTTACTAATTCCAAGGACATACTTAGGTGGTGAAATCGACCAGGATATGGGGCTTGAGAAACCATTGTTGCGTGTAATTTATTTTGTATTTTAAGTGTTTTAGATTTTAGCATTTTTCAACAATTATGGGTAGTGTGACACTACTGAAATAATAGAATATTTTTAGAAACGTCATATTTTCATTATTGTTCATGATGACAATAATACTTCCGTCAATTAGGAAACAAGTGTTTACGCTTTGTAAGGAATTCTCTTTATTTTAACAATTTGTTTAACTATTCTGAGCATTATAGTCTTTCTTTAATTCATTAAAACTAATGTTATTGTTCACCATACCTAAACTCTATTTTTAAGCATATTACTTGGTTAGGTATGTAGGTATATCCTATAGAAAAACTAAAAATAAAAAGCTTAAGACATACTCATTTGAATAAATATTGATATATTATAGTACATTTAATATTAATACCCTACATCTATATTTTGAATGAGTATGTTTGATGTAAGAGAAAAAATTAAAAGATATCAAAATAAATGTTACGCTTAGAACTTTTTTTTA
>NW_020272894.1:363926-377841 GCF_003268045.1 Sipha flava
GGTGGTGGTGGCGGGCGGCGGACGACACACACATACAATTACGCACACGGCCGCGCGAATTGGTAGTGGTGGTGGCGACGGCGGCGGCACACTACGCGCGCGCGCAAGGTGGTCGGTGGCGGTGAGTGGACCCCGAAAACGCGCGCGCGGGGCTGTTATCTATATATCACCGTTCATACAACACGCACACAAGCACACACACGCGTGCGCGCACGCCAACACTCCGTACGCTACTCTGATCTCGCACGCCCGCGCGTACTACACACAACACTCGCACACACGCGCGCGCGCTCACGTTGACGCGGAAAACGCACTGCACCGCCGCCGCTCGCTACTACTTCTGCTCGTGCTGTTGCCGCGCCGCTGCTGCCGTTTTTCCCGTCGTGTCCGTGCGGCGGTTGTAGCGGTGGCGACTGTAGTAGCGGTAGCAGCGCGGCGGTGACGTTCCGACCGGCAGCGGCGTACGCACACGTTTGCGCGCGCGCGCGCCCGCGCTCTGTCCATCTCTCGCCGCGGCCTTCCTCCTCGCGCATTCCTTCCACTCGCTCGCCGTCTCGCTCGCCGACCGTACACGATAATGCACGGTCTCGCGCGCGCACCGTCTGCGGCCGCACGCCAACACCCGTCGCGCACACCTTCCACCGAAACCGCGAACACGACACCCGCTACGATCCTCCTCGTGCACGCGCATCCCGATACCGTTTCGAGCGCGCGCGGCTCCAAGACGAGAACCTTGTCCGCCACACCGGGGGACTCGTGGTAACAGTTGTAGCGGTAGTGGTACAGATAGTTGTTGTTGTTGTACGGATTGCTACCGGTACCGGGGCGTCGGTGTGTGTGAAAAGAAAAAAAAAAAAACAAGAAATTAGTAATAATCGCCGACGGGTGTGAGTGGGTGACGGACGGAAAGAGTGAGAACGAGAGAGCGATACGGGAAAAAAACAATTCCGAATTTAATCGTGTGTAAACGGAACGCTGTCGTCTGGATGACGGTCGCGAATTAGTTGTTGAAGGGGGGGCAGGGGTACGGTGGCAGTGGGCCCGCGAGCGCGGAGCATCAGCGGTAGCGGCCAAACACGTCGACGGCTGTGCGGCTCGCGCGGACAGTACTGTACGCATCGCGATTGACCGCGGTGCGTCTACGTGCTCACGTGAAGCTCGTGGTGCAGCCGCGTTGAAGTCGAACCGTCGTGCGATATTTCGGGAAATTCGGCGACGCGACAGAATCGTAACACGTTGTCCGACACCTCCGCGGCGAGGTGCTGAGGCCAGGCGAGTACACTAGTGGGGGTTTTAGGGGTTCAAACTCCTCCCAAAATTCAGGAAAATGATTAAATATGTTTTTATATAGCAAAATTGGTATATAGATTATATTATTATGAAAATGAACAACTTAAAACCCCTCCCAAAATATTTTTTTGTGTACGCGCCTGGCTGAGGCCAGCGTTTTTCGGCGGCCGCGCTACCCTTCTCACCGAAATTTCCTCCGGCGCACCCCACCGGTTGGTCGATAATGCTCTAACGCTATCTATGCGCGTTGTCCAGCTCCAACGCCGCCGTCGAGGATATTATTATATTAGGTGCGTCCGCCAAAAGTGGAATCGCCACGATTATAAAGATTTAATGTAATATATTTTGATATGTGTTTGACGTGAATCGTGCAGAGCCGCGTTAACCCGCTTAGTCCGGAGTATTATTATATTCTTAAGGTTCGATTAGTTTCGAATTAAAAATTCATAATCAGGTGGTATATACAAATTCAATAAAATCTTGACTCTATTTGCGAGTGTTGACAATTTAATAATTTTTAATTTGAATTTAACTTTTTTAATATTTTATCAAACGCCCATATATTACGTAAATGTTTTAATATTTTGTACATGTATTTAAAATTCGTCTAGTGTTTGGAATTCGTCTAGGTATGTTTTATGTATGTTTTCGGTGATCACTGAAAATGTTATTGTTTTAATCCTCAATAAAGGTTATAGTTTAAAACAATTATGAATTTGTAATCGAATTGTTAAATTGGCCATTACACTTACTATCAATAATAAATTCTAGTAATGTAATGTAGGTATAAACGAATATTGAAGGTAACTACAGTATCAATTCGAACTTCCAATTTGTCATCAATAGATTCATCCACATTGTTTAGGATTGATAAACAATTGATTAACGCAGTTGTTATAATAGCGTGCAACCACACAAAATATGTTAAAATCTTACCAAGTATTGTGTTTTTGAAAATTCAACGAATCTACAGCTTATTTAAGGGAGGTGGGAGTATTATAACTGTTATATCTGTATGACTTCATGCTTATATCAAAAATATTAAATAAATCTATAATAAAAAAAAAAGCCCAAGAGGGGGGCGATCACCATAAATCCGCCCCTGATATAACTTAACAATTTATTCAGATGCACTATAATGTGCGAGTGATTTTGACCACAAATGGATGGTTTCGCTCGACTTGCACGGAGTGCATTTTCGAATACCATTATAAGTTTAAGAACATGAACTGGTCCACCAACGGTACCTTATACATATAAGTTTGAAGGTCACTACAAATTTATAGATGTGGCATTAGTTTTTACAGTGCATCTTGCAACTACGTGTCTAAAAAATCATGTAACAGAAACAATTTCTTTGTTTAAATATCAACCAAACAAAGCAACTTCGATTACAATATTTTCATATGTGACACATCTGATAAATTACAGTTATTTTTTTACACTATTATTTTGTTCTACATAAGCATGGCCAAGAGTTGAAGAAATCTGTATGTGCACGGAATTGATGGATATTTGGTCAGAGTTTAATAAATGAAATGTTACGTTGACCTTGGTCGTTATTTGTGACATTTTACCACGTTTGTTATTAATTTTTTATGTAATAAGTGAAAAAAAAAAGTTGTTAAGCAACAGAAATGATAAATTTAACGTTTGCGCGTAAAATGTTGATAACGATAAAAATGTATCGTTAACTAGCGGAATGTGTGTAGGTGCGGACCACAACGTGTACGAGATAAAAATTTCAAAAATATTTTCCATGAACAATATTGTTCATCGTTATTCGTGAAAAATACACGCGACGCGTCGATCACTACGCTACGCGTTCATCGCACTCTGTCATATAACGTTCTTCATTAATTCTTTGCTGTTTGTTGAACGTGGACGCGATCGCACACGGCTTTACGGCGACACAGTATTCTCGCGTACGTATAATAAACGTATCACGTTCACCGTTGGAACGTTCAATACGATTAGGGTTACCATATTTGGCCAGGGTCCTGTTGGGACGTTCTAATAATTCTAGGATGGAGTGTATAGGAATACTCAATTTTCTAATAAAAATTCTTTGTTTTAGATCAAATATTTGTTTATTTATTTAGGTTATATATAAAAAAAAAAAATGTAATTTATCGCAGAGTACGCGAATGGCCATACTTTTCGGAAAATTTTGCTTTTTTTTAAAAGTTCTTTATTCTCTTTTACACATTTGTAGAACTCTGCACAGGTCATGTTATAATTAACTCGACACTGCAAAATCGACTCTGAGAGCAGTGTACTTAATTTATCAATTCACTAGGTCGTCTCATTAATGAAAAAACTCTTACCCATACCTTTAGTCATACAAGTTTAAAAATTTGATTTTTTATTTTTGATCTTATATTCGTATTCAATGAAGCAAAATTTGCGAATTTTGCAATGAGCAGTTTCAATCGAGACATTTTGGTCGTTTGTCGGGACGTCGGGACAAAAAGCCTCGATAACGGTGACAATCCCAATATATCGGGACGAATGACGACCCTAAATACGATGTGTGTGTGTGTGTGTGTGTGTGTGTGTGTGTGTTTGTATGAATATGTATGCAAAAGAACGAATTTTAAATTCAATATCGTGCGGTATTCGGAGAAAAGAAAAAATAATAATTGCCACGACAATGATAACGGTAATAACATCATGTTCATTGCTATTCGAAATAATGCGATCCAAAAAATCAAGATCGTGGCCCGAATCGTAATACGTACAGCTAGGCACGTAGCCAGGGGATTTCCTGAGTGGGCCCTCTTAAATTTAATCTGAATCCCCAAACTTATGTACAATTTTTTTTTTATCAAGCATTAAAAACATGCTATAGCTTATACACATAAATTATATCTAATGTGATGACTAGGGTTGGGATTTTAATGTTATCAAAAATGCTCTAAAAATGCTATAAAAAAATTGTAAAAATGCTTTAAAAATTATAAAAATGCGTTAAAATGTATTTATTATAAATTTATTATAATATTTATTATAGTTTAAAAACGATATTATAAAAATCATGTTACCAAACATATTTGATTATATTTATTTAACGTAATAATAACCAAATATATATCTATTTGTTTAATATTTACTAGATAATATCTATCTAACTTTGTTTATATTGGATCGCCGTTGAACTCTTGCAAATAGAAACAATTTATTTCGACTACTTTAATTTTAATTTCCTATGCGCGAGGCAAGATTCGCGAAGCATCTGATTTACCTAAATGTTTACACGATACGTAACTATGGGCGAAACAATGTGATTCAGGGCGAGCCACAATTTATACGATGTAACGATGACGGCAATACGCTCAAAGAGGCAGTTCACACGGCGCGAAACAATTGTGCGAATCTCCTTTGACGCGCGTCCAAGTACCGACAAACCTTCCACTCGCCACGAGGCATCCTCACTTGACTCGTTTATTACCCAAGGCAAGTACAGACGGGGCGAAACATGTCGAATCTTGACTCGCGCATCAGATTCGCGTCGTGTAAACCCGGCTTAAGGTCCAAGTAATTTTTTTTTTAATGTCAATTCATAGTAGATATAATAGAGTGGTATATAATATTATATGGGAACCAGTGCCGGATATTGCTCTCTACAAATTTCTCGTAGGAGAAACAAATAGGAAAATTATACAAAGACCCAACATTATTGGGTCCCCAAACGGAAATGTTCTGACCACGGGCTCGCGTGGCAGCGGTACCCGCGCGTACGGACTTCGAACACGCACCGCGCGAATGGATCTATCCGATAGATCAGATAGATAGATTCTATCGTATATTGTTGTACGGTAAACGCGCGAAACGGTCGTGAAATGCGTCCGCTCGACACATTTGTTGTGACGCCACCGGGACTTGATCGGAGTAGGTACGATTTTCGTTTTCGTGTTCTTTTCCCATCGATTTCCATTTCCGCGCCAATCAACCGGTACCGGTCTGCGGTAACGACTCGAATTTTTCGAATTTTTTTTTTTATTATTATTTTACCTACGGGGTGGTCGTCGGTTCTAATTTTAGGTCTCCCACTAGCGGTTCGATCATCACCTCGAGCGCGTATATCGTTACCATACAATTGCGTGCGTCACCCGCTGCAACAGTAGCGACTGTCGCGGCGTGCAGTAACGTTCCCCATTCATCATCGCGCGTTAACTTTTTTGTACGTACACCGCATGCATCTCACTGACGTCGGTTAGGCGGGCAAAAGGGGGACACGCCCCTCTGCCGTCCGGATTAATCGTATCTACGGCGCGCACGTAATCGCTATCATACGTACGGATTATTATATTAATATATTACGTCGCGTCGAATTACCGCCGCGGCAGCGCTTCATCCTTGACGCAGTGCCGTCATTTGAACCGATGGAAGGGAAGGGAAGGGGGGGTCAACCCGTGCATTTTCCGCCGTCCATAGTCCATTCCATTCCGGCGTATCGTCTTTCGAAAAGCCGTCGACGTGTCGCGAATCGGAAAAACGAGTGAATGACGACACCGTACGGGCAAAATTACGTGCGCAGTACAAACCGTCGTGTTTTCGTACTGGTTTTACTTGGTCCGACTGATTGGTGTCCACTACCGTAAAACGAACCGCCGATTCAATAAGAGCGCTCCGACTGCCCTACTCAAGAAAACCCTGAAACACTGCTCAGATTTACGTGTGTGCACACGTGATGCGATATCGTCCGCGGTGCGACTAACGGTCAAATATTGGAGGGGGGGGGGGGCTACACGGCGAACGCACATGCCCCCCAACATAGCACGTAGTCAACGTTCGGATTGTACCGTCGGTACATTCACGATGTTAACATTACGAGAAACACGTTTTCAGCGTTTTATTTTCGTATCAGTACTATTCTGTAATAGTAAATTGTCATGTTTGCAAATGTTTTTGATTTACAGTGACATGGAACGCGGGGGAGTGCTCGAGGCGCTTTATAAATCGTACTAATTAAATTAAATACATTCTGTACTAAGTTTAAAAATTAACAAGATTCACAAAAATCTATAAACATGAAATTACACGCATTATGTTCAAAATATGCAAAAAAAAAAAATTGTTCCATTTAATCGAAAATAGGTCATGTGGACATTCTGAAAACCAGTCAGTTTGAACTCATGGAAAAAAAACATGCAAATGCATATGAATCCTATCCCTGGTTATTATTTATGAATATAGGCCCCTAAAATTATCCTAACCCGGGCTAGGACCGGTAAGCGGCAAAGTATTTCACTCGAACGTTTATCGGGACCGCTAGATAGTCGCTCTCGTGCGCTGCAACACGTACGACGACGACATTTCCGTTATTGAACGCGATAGTAATTGTATTTTTTTTTTTTCAGTCGAGCGATCTCTTTTCTACGAGTCGGTTATCGTCGTCCCCGTTTACCGGGTACGATACGATTCGTTGTATCATGACGTCCGTTCGTTCCACATTACTTCGTACTGCACGTGATCCGCCGTCTCCTCTCTCCCCCCTCCCACGCACCGAATCTTTTGGGCGCCCTTGGTGGTGTATAAATATACAATGCGATGATAATCGTGTAAAATCAAAAAAAAAAATAATAATAACCTAAGCGCGCTCATATTTACCGCGGTACACTTTCGTTTTCGTGCGAACGTTTGTTTTTCTCGATTTTCTCGTCATTTTCTCGCTCTAGGGTTGTCATACGTCCCGGAAAACTGGAATTGTCACCGGTTTTGGACTTTACGTCCCGGTGTCCCGAAAAATGTTTTCAGGACATCATATGTTCCGGCTTAGACGTTTAAAGAAAATGTAGTATTGTTTAATTTTTAATTTCGACCATTATATCTCAAAGTACATTTTTAATCGTACAATATATAATAAAAACATAATTTGTAATTTACAAATATAAATATATAATATATTTTACTTTACAAAAATTTTTTTAAACATTATATAACCGGTCATTAATGGTCTTCTTCAGTGTCGTATACATAACTTTTGTATGGGGAGGGGGATCATTTGCAAACAAATCATTATTTTTTTTTTACGTTTCTAACGTTCTCACATTAAAAGCATTATTTTATAACATTAAAAAAAAGACCTAGGGGGATCTGTTCTCCCCTCCTTGCAGCGGCGTACCCGGGAATTTTTTATAGGGGAGTACAACATTTTTATTTTATCTGTTCTCTAATTATAATTATAGTTTAACTCAATACCAATAAATTACTGTTAATATACTATAGTATGGTTTATGCATAATAGGTATATTTTATAATCTATAAACTTTGTATATTGAAGATAATGAGAAATTAAAATACACAATATACTATTATTATACTCAGGGGCGGATCTAGGATTTTTTTATGAAGGATGTTTAGGTTAAGGTATAATTGTATTCTGTATACTACATTCAGGTCCGTATTGAGGTCTGGTGGTGCCCCTGGCGAATTACTGTATTTGCTGTTTTTAATCCAGCATACCTTACGAATAATTTGTTAAAGGGGCCCTTTCTAACCACCATTAGAAGTAGGAGAACCCTCTAGATCCGTGCCAAATTATACTATTTACTTATTAATCGTTGAGCATGTAGACATTTCAATGGGGGGGGTCTGGGCCCGACCCCCTGGTTTTTTGGGTACGCCCTTCTTGACACCTTGTATACGCCACTGGTCCTCTCAATATATTAAAAGTTATATAAAGAGTATATTACTCAATATTGTGTTTATGTTGCTCTGGTTTCGCCTTGTAAATTTATAGCATCTTATCTCGCACACAACTATTATTATCATCATTGCTGTTCCCGCGTACCTCGTTCGAGTTGCCGATGATTTTGATAAAACGTTTGAGTATAAATGACGCAGCGGTGAATACGATTATCATACCGGCCGCGGGATATTCAACAATAATAATATTTTTAGTTAATATTAAAAAAATAATGAATGAACCTATATAACAGCGGCCGTGCGACACTGCGGAGCCCGCGTAAGCCGGCGACGCGCCCAGTGTGACCAGTAATTGCGTGTCTATTAGTTTCGCGCCTATCTATTGTTTACACTGTAACCCCCACGATATCGACAAGTGATAGTACGTGATAACGACCACAATGCGTGTGTGTAAACACGACACCCGGAGTCCCAACAAGCCGGACGACATGTGTTTTTAGTCCAACTATTTATCGTTTTTCCACTACTATAAGTATCACAATGGAAGAATGCGCCGGATTTAAAGGTACCTGATCGAATTCCTCATATATACATTACCACACAAACGTGTGCAAAATCAGAGCCTTAAATTTGTATTTAGTATTGATCATACACATACTTATTTATTTTCTCATTGCAGTCCTACCTACAAAAGTCAATGAAAAGTCCACGGCTATCCGTCACTTGTTTTTGAAAATGCACGTTACCAGGGAAAAATGTCCTCAAAAGCCTGAGTATCAAACACTTTTTGTGGTTGGTGTTCCTGAGTTCTGCAATCAAGTAAATTTACATTTTAAACTGTGTTAACAAGTTACCGTGCTAAAAGTGTGTTCTTTATAATCAATTACTTTATAAATAAAATATACTTACCAATGAATATATTTATTTTTACCACTAAAATTACTTCAAGCTATAAAATCCATAACGGTTTCAATTTCAATTTATTACATTGATTTTTATAGTGTACAGATAAATCATAAAGCTGTTTTTTTTTTTTTGAAACAAATAATAGTATTGATTTTATTTTAATCATGTTATGAAAATATTTAATGTAGAATATAATAATACTTATTTGATCTAATCATATCTAATATTAAAGTCACTTCTTGTTCTTAGGTATTGACTCCTTTACCTAAAAATCTACTTTATTTTGATTATACTTTTTGTTTGTTTTATTTAAGAAAATTTTGACAAATGCATTTCGTTGTTGTGGAAAAGTCAAATCTGTATTCTTCCACAAAGAACCTACACCTATTGAACCAGAAGTTATATCCTCCAAATATTTTCTTCCAGAACCGGTTAAAGTATGAGTGATTGCAGTACAAGTTTAAACTAAGTATTAATTTTATATTATAAATTTAGGGTTTCAAAGTGGCTTATATTGTATTTGCACATACATCTGGTTTAGAAAAAGCATTGTCAATGAAATATACAGAAAGTAAACCTTTCATATTATCAACACAAGCTTCTCCTGTCACAAATATAGTTCAACGTAAAATATCACATTCATTCTAATTTATGAAATATTTTTCAAAATTTGTAGATTGCTATTTTTTTTTTTTTTTTTTTAGGATGGTGTGAAAATTACAATAACAGTATTGTTGACATAAACGAATTACAATCTGAAATTAATACTTATATGGCAGAGTATGACAAAACTTCAGCAGAAAGAATACAAGTTGAAAAAGAAACAGTTGATGATGAAGATGAAGATGGATGGAAAACAGTTACCAAAAAGTATACTGTTATTATTATAATTTAATATGTTTCTACGCTCTGTCATTACACTATCACTTTTATTTTTAATTATTTTATTTTTTTTTTATTTTTCTCTTTTTACTTACTCTCTTATACTATGTTCTCAATTGTTCTTATTGTTCACTTTGAACAGATTGAATAAATAAAATTATAAAAAAAAATAAATATATAATGTGATTACATTATTATGAAGGTATAACACTATAATAACTATATTATGACTGATTCAATGATTATATTAATTTATTTGTTGCTCAGAATAATTGCTAAAAGTAGTATTCCCCTCTTATTTGTCCACGGTAATAATTATTATAAGACAAAAAATTATAATATTGATTTAATATTCATAAAAATTGAAAGAATCAGTAATTAACATTTCAAAATAGCTATCTTATAACATTACTAATAGACAAGAATTTTTCAAGTATCACCCCACCAATAAGGGCGAGTCAAATTGATAATAATGTTCACATTTTGTTTGCTGTGTCACTAAATTAAATGAAAAATATATTCATGAAATATTTTATAATTGTTATCACTATAAAAATTTGCTTAATTTTTGTTTATTACAAAGAAACAATTACCTTCAAAAACAAAGTAAATTATTTGGCGATAAAAGTCAATATTGTTTTCTTTACTTTTGAATTGTAACTATGTAGAATTGTATTGAATCCAATTATAATTTATTTTGTACAACTTTTTAGAGGAAGAAATCCTGGATTTGCACGTAAAGAAGCAATTAAGAATAATATTCTGAAAAAAGAATCCAAGAAAAGGAGTAAGAAAATATTGAAAAACTTTTATAGATTCCAAATTAAAGAGACCAAAATTAATCGTAAGAATTTAATTTCCAATTTTATTCACAGAAATTTAATTATTTAAATATATTTATATATTTGTATATATATAATTTTCAGAATTGATGGAGTTACGTAACAAGTTTAATAATGACAAGTCAAAGATTGAGTTACTGAAACAGAGTAGAAAGTTTAAGCCTTTTTAATTTTAATTTAAATTTGATGAATTTCAACTTGATTTATTAGAAATAATTCAGTTTTGTTTCAATAAACTGCAGTTTTTAATGTTAATATATTTTTATAATTTAAATTGTTTTTTAAATTTTTAGTACAATGCTTAACTGAATAAAGTTTGAGCTATGTTATAAGTAGGGAACGGATTTATATGTAATAAAAATACAGAAATATTTACATATATATGTAAGTATAATTTATAAAATATGTGCTAAAAACATCCAAATACGTGGGAAAAAAAAAGTGATTATTATTATTAAATTATCAAAATGATTTGTTGCATTGAATTATTACAATATCTTTTAAATTATCAAATGTTAAATGTCACCTATTAGGTATCAAAATATTTTTAAAGCGGCTAAATTATCGTTTCATATCAACTGATGTATTAAAAGTATATTTCAAGTGCGTACTATCAGAAGGCGATAATTCCAAAATCAATAATGCCTGGAATTTTTTCTGTAACAGCATGAATTTTCTTTTTTACAACATTTATTGGTCCACTTACGAGTTTTAATCGCTGATTCAACAATTTGCATACTATCATTTGGGGACATATTTTTAATTAATAATTTTGTTAAATTATTTTTAATTAAAATTAAATTATTTTCAATGTTTCATTTAGCATAATATTTTGAGCTTTTCCAATAGCGATAGAAGTTTCTGGATCTAATTTTGAAATAATTTCTTGTATTTTCGTACGAAGAAGACGTATGAATGATAAAATAATAAAAATATGTTTAAAAATATTTAAAAATTAGTGAAATATGTAAAAATATGTAATTATACCAAAATATGTAAAAATATGTAAAATAAAAGTATCATCGTTTTAATAGGAATGATTTAAATCGTAAACATTTCTTATTGAATCTTAAATATCTCGTTTTAATAAAAATATGCATTTACATATAAATTTGTTCCCTAGTTATAAGGAATCAAATCATCATTCAATATCTGTGAAATCATAATCAGATTTCATGGTTCTTGATCTTGCTATCAAAGGTTTTTAATATTTTATTTATAGTTTTATTTAAAAACATTCATAGTGAGTATTAATTTGAAAAATGAACTATTATCACTAATATTTTGCATAGTTTGTTCACAATAATATATATATTTTCTTAAAGATTTCATATTAAAACATTGTTCACATTCTAGTGCATTGTATAGTGTGCACATGCACGTTTCATTGTGGAAAGTGTAATGTTCAGTACTTTTTATGAAACTTATATAATAATTTATCGCTGACATTGTAGCAATAACTTAATTATGTCGTAATGTAGAGTGTTAAAGTCTTGTTTAGGAGTTAAAACAATCAAACAACATGTTGGCATAAAATTAAAGATATAAATTTATTTATCATGTGTGTTAAACTACTTTTTATCCAAATGTTCTATGGTGAAAAAGTAAGAATTATATGTATACACGTTTCTATAGTGTATGAAAACAAAAAATAAAAGGATCAAATTTTAAGCAAAAGTATTTTGAATATTATATCATGATAATGAAGAGTATATGTAGTTCCTAGATTCCTAGATACATTTCATTTTCATATATCAATGAACACAAAAAAAAGAAATGTACACTTGATACATTGTGTTTAGTAAAATAGTTTGGTTGTATAATGTTAATATAATTATCTAGCTATGTGGCATAATGTAATGTATATTGCTGGACATCCATTGATGAACAGATAATACCATTAGTTTAATACTGGTTGTATATTTAATCATTGAAAATACCTACATGTTAAAGGCTGGAATGGTTTTGTGTATTGAAAAACGGATTGAAAACGATTATTTCAATATTTCTTTACGTCAATATATGCCTAACTGCAATAGCACAAATAAAGAAGGGCTGGGGCCCCAATCAAGGGCATACCCAAGGGTGGGGGGTCGGGTCCGGATCCCCCCCCCATTGAAATTTCTACATACTCAACAGTTTAATATTAAATAGTATAATAATAGTACCTATATAGTGTATTTTAATTTCCCATTATCATCAATATATAAAGAATTAGGACTCTGTTGAAAAAAAAATAGCGTCCCCAAAACTTGTTAAGCGTTATAATTATAACGTAATAATAGTAGGGGGACGCTACCATTTCTGAAAATTAGTAGGTTACTCCTACCCGTCCCTCTGCGTCCCCCCACAAGTTGAGTACTAAGTACTACCTTGTATTAGTTACCAACTATCTATGTTGAACACTTTGGCAATAATTTCAACTACACCAGTATGTGCTGGTTAGTAAACACGCAAATGTAGTAGGTAATACCGTCATGGTATTAAAAGGTTTAGAAAAAATGTAATAAATAAAATAAACAATTATCGGTCACCGTAACTGTGTAATTGAACGCGAAACGTTTTTGCTGATGATTTGTATGCATGTTTCAAAGCATGACTTATAATTACCCAATAGTTCCTTGTCACTGATCATTTAAAACCAATAATATTGACGATTTTGTTTCGTAAATCTGGAAAATTGTTCGGAAGAATGAACCGCATTAATCGAGTCGATAAAATCCTTAACTCTTTCCGGCATGGTGGCTAGTACAGATGACCACTTAATTTTTCTGCTTATTGCATGGTGGTTAGTGGAGCTAACCATGTAGAAATTATTTTTTCTTTTTTTCTCATTTCATGGTCGTTGTTGCTGACCACCATAGCTGATTAGTTCATATACCACCAGATGGCATGGGATTTGTCAATATTAATTAATATTAAATACATTTTAGTTACGTTGAATTTTCTAAAAATATATTGGTCGAATTTAATTTGTGTTGATTTTCCCAAAATATTCATTATCATGTTATCTGTGTATTATGAATATCTTTATTTCCCTTTCATAGTAGTCTATCTTTCAGTCTAATCGACTTATTTGCTTTACATCGTGTGTAATATCGTCATTTTCGGTGGTCAACTGCAATAACCACCACGCAGATATTGTCTGCATTTATATAATTATACGTAACTTTAAATTAAATTTTTTTTCTTACTTTATTTTTCTCTTCTAAACTTCGGTAAGTTATAATATACTTAAGTTTATTATAATTTTTAAATTACGTGGATTGTATAGGAACAAATGTTATTAATTTTTACAAATGTTTCGACATACTAGAAGTTTGAGTAAAAAAGAAATTGAAAAA